>NW_027476360.1:0-280415 GCF_051020955.1 Megalopta genalis
CTTCGCATGGATTCGAAGATCAGCCTTCTACTTCGCATTGATTTGAAGCTAAATCATGTGTTCCGCATGGATTTTAAGCTAACTCGTTTGTTTCGCATGCAGATGAAGCTAAATCATGTATATCACAAGTATTTGAAGCTAAACCATTTGATTCCCATGGTTTTGAAGCTAAGCTTTCTACTTCGCATTGATTTGAAGATAAATCATGTGTTTCGCTTGGATTTGAAGATAACTCATTTGTTTCGCATGCTGTTGAAGCTAAATCATGTATACCACAAGTATTTGAAGCTAACCCATTTGCTTCGCATGGATTCGAAGATCAGCCTTCTACTTCGCATTGATTTGATGCTAAATCATGTGTTTCGCATGGATTTGAAGCTAACTCGTTTGTTTCGCATGCTGTTGAAGCTAAATCATGTATATCACAAGTATTTGAAGCTATATCATACGTTTCGCATGGATTCCAAGATAACCCTTCTAATTCGCATTGATTTGAAGCTAAATCATGTGTTTCGCATGGATTTGAAGCTAACTCGTTTGTTTCGCATGCTGTTGAAGCTAAATCATGTATATCAAGAGTACTTGAAGCTATATCATACGTTTCGCATGGATTCCACGATAACCCTCCTAATTCGCATAGATTTGAAGATACATCATGTGTTTCGCTTGGATTTGAATATAACTCATTTGTTTCGCATGCTGTTGAAGCTAAATCATGTATATCACAAGTATTTGAAGCTAAACCATTTGCTTCGCATGGATTCGAAGATCAGCCTTCTACTTCGCATTGATTTGATGGTAAATCATGTCTTTTGCGTGGATTTGAAACTAACACGTTTGTTTCGCAAGCAGTTGAAGCTAAATCATGTATAAAACAAGTGTTTGAAGCTAAACCATTTGTTTCGTATGGATTTGAAACTAAGCCTCCAACTTCGCGTTGACTTGATGCTATATTTTGTTTTTCGCTTGTATTTGAAGCTAGCTCGTTTGTTTCGAATGGATTCGACGATCAGCCATCTGCTTCGCATTGATTTTAAGCCAAATCATGTCTTTCGCATCGATTTGCTGCTAACTCGATTGTTTCGCCTGCATTTGAAGCAAAATCATGTATATCACAAGTATTTGAAGCTAAACCATTTGTTTCGCATGGATTCGAAGATAAGCCTCCTACTTCGCATTGAATTGAAGCTAAATCATGTGTTTCAAATGGATTTGAAGCTAACACGTTTGTTTCGCATGCTGTTGAACCTAAATCATGTACATTACAAGTATTTGAAGCTAAACCATTTGCTTCGCATGGATTCGAAGATCAGCCTTCTACTTGCACTGGTTTGAAGCTAAATCATGTGTTCCGCATGGCTTTTAAGCTAACTCGTTTGATCCGCATGCAGTTGAAGCTAAATCGTGTATATCACAAGTATATGAAGCTGATCCATTTGTTTCGCATGGATTCGAAGATAAGCCTTACACTTCGCATTGATTTGATGCTAAATCATGCGTTTCGCATGGATTTGAAGCTAACTGGTTTGTTTCGCATGCTGTTGAAGCTAAATCATGTATATCACAAGTATTTGAAGCTAAACCATTTGATTCGCACGGATTTGAAGCCAAGCCTCCTACTTCGCATTGATTTGAGGCTAAATCATGTGTTTCGCATGGATTTAAAGCTAACTCGTTTGTTTCGCTTGCAGTTGAAGCTAAATCATGTATATCACAAGTATTTGAAGCTAAACCATTTGTTTCGCATGGATTTGAAGATCTGTCTTCTACTTCGCATTGATTTGAATCTAAAACCTTTGTTTCGCTTGGATTTGAAGCTAACTCGTTTGTTTCGCATGCAGTTGAAGCTAAATCATGTATATCACAAGTATTTGAAGCAAAACAATTTGTTTCTCGTGGATTCGAAGATCAGCCTTCTACTTCGCATTGATTTAAAGCTAAATCATGTGTATCGCATGTATTTGAAGATAACTCGTTTGTTTCGCATGCTGTTGAAGCTAAATCAAATGTATCACAAGTATTTGAAGCTAAACCATTTGTTTCGCATGGATACGAAGATAACCCTTCTACTTCGCATTGATTTGAAGCTAAATCATGTGTTTCGCATGGATTATAAGCTAACTCGTTTGTTTCGAATGCAGTTGAAGCTAAATCATGTATATCACAAGTATTTGAAGCTAAACCATTTGTTTCGCATGGATTCGAAGATAAGCCTTCTACTTCGCATTGATTTTAATCTTAATCATGTGTTTCGCATGGATTTGAAGCTAACTCGTTTGTTTCGCATGCTTTTGTAGCTAAATCATGTACATCACATGTATTTGAAGCTAAACCATTTGTATCGCATGGAATCGAAGATAAGCCTCATACTTCGCATTGATTTGAAGCTAAATCATGTGTTCGCATGGATTTGAAACTAACTTGTTTGATTCGCGAGCAGTTGAAGCTAAATCAAGTGTATCACAAGTATTTGAAGCTAAACCATTTGTTTCGCATGGATTCGAAGATCAGCCTTCTACTTCGCATTGATTTGAAGCTAAATCATGTGTTCCGCATGGATTTTAAGCTAACTCGTTTGTTTCGCATGCAGTTGATGCTAATTCATGTATATCACAAGTATTTGAAGCTAAACCATTTGTTTCGCATGGATTCGAAGATAAGCCTTCTACTTCGCATTGATTTGAAGCTAAGTCATGTGTTTCGCAAGGATTTTAAGCTAACTCGTTTTTTTCGGATGCTGTTGAAGCTAAATCATGTATATCACAAGTATTTGAAGCTATATCATTTGTTTCGCATGGATTCGAAGATAACCCTTCCAATTCGCATTGATTTGTGGCTAAATCATGTGTTTCGCTTGGATTTGAAGCTAACTCCTTTTTTTCGCTAGTAGTTGAAGCTAAATCATGCATGTCACAAGTATTTGAAGCTAAACCATTTGTTTCGCATGGATTCGAAGATAAGCCTTCAACTTCGCATTGATTTTAATCTAAATCATGTGTTTCGCATGGATTTGAAGCTAACTCGTTTGTTTCGCATGCAGTTGAAGCTGAATCATGTATATCACAAGTATTTGAAGCTAAACCATTTGCTTCGCATGGATTCGAAGTTAACTCGTTTGTTTCGCATGCAGTTGAAGCTAAATCACGTATATCAGAAGTATTTGCAGCTAAACCATTTGTTTCGCATGGATACGAAGATAAGCCTTCTACTTCGCATTGATTTGAAGCTAAATCATGTGTTTCGCATGGATTTGAATCTAACTCGTTTGTTTCGCATGCTGTTGAAGCTAAATCATGTATATCGCAAGTATTTGAAGCTAAACCATTTGCTTCGCATGGATTCGAAGATCAGCCTTCTACTTCGCATTGATTTGATGCTAAATCATGTGTTTCGCATGGATTTGAAGCTTACTCGTTTGTTTCGCATGCTGTTGAAGCTAAATCATGTATATCACAAGTATTTGAAGCTAAACTATTCGTTTCGCATGGATTCGAAGATAACCCTTCTACTTCGCATTGATTTGAAGCTAAATCATGTGTTTCGCACGGATTATAAGCTAACTCGTTTTTTTCGCATGCAGTTGTAGCTAAATCATGTATATCACAAGTATTAGAAGCTAAACCATTTGTTTCGCATGGATTCGAAGATAAGCCTTCTACTTCGTATTGATTATAATCTAAATCATGTGTTTCGCATGGATTTAAAGCTAACTCGTTTGTTTCACATGCAGTTGAAGCTGAATCATGTATATCACAAGTATTTGAAGCTAAACTATTCGTTTCGCATGGATTCGAAGATAAGCCTTCCACTTCGCATTGATTTGATGCTAAATCATGTTTTTCGCATGGACTTGAAGCTAACTCGTTTGTTTCGCATGCTGTTGAAGCTAACTCAAGTGTATCACAAGTATTTGAAGCTAAACCATTTGCTTCGCATGGATTCGAAGATCAGCCTTCTACTTCGCATTGATTTGAAGCTAAATCATGTGTTCCGCATGGATTTTAAGCTAACTCGTTTGTTTCGCATGCAGTTGAAGCTAAATCATGTATATCACAAGTATTTGAAGCTAAACCATTTGATTCCCATGGTTTTGAAGCTAAACTTTCTACTTCGCATTGATTTGAAGATAAATCATGTGTTTCGCTTGGATTTGAAGATAGCTCATTTGTTTCGCATGCTGTTGAAGCTAAATCATGTATACCACAAGTATTTGAAGCTAACCCATTTGCTTCGCATGGATTCGAAGATCAGCCTTCTACTTCGCATTGATTTGATGCTAAATCATGTGTTTCGCATGGATTTGAAGCTAACTCGTTTGTTTCGCATGCTGTTGAAGCTAAATAATGTATATCACAAGTATTTGAAGCTATATCATACGTTTCGCATGGATTCCAAGATAACCCTTCTAATTCGCATTGATTTGAAGCTAAATCATGTGTTTCGCATGGACTTGAAGCTAACTCGTTTGTTTCGCATGCTGTTGAAGCTAAATCATGTATATCACAAGTATTTGAAGCTAAACTATTCGTTTCGCATGGATTCGAAGATAACCCTTCTACTTCGCATTGATTTGAAGCTAAATCATGTGTTTCGCATGGATTATAAGCTAACTCCTTTTTTTCGCATGCAGTTGTAGCTAAATCATGTATATCACAAGTATTTGAAGCTAAACCATTTGTTTCGCATGGATTCGAAGATCAGCCTTCTACTTCGCATTGATTTGATGCTAAATCATGTGTTTCGCATGGATTTAAAGCTAACTCGTTTGTTTCGCATGCTGTTGAAGCTAAATCATGTATATCACAAGTATTTGAAGCTAAACTATTCGTTTCGCATGGATTCGAAGATAACCCTTCTACTTCGCATTGATTTGAAGCTAAATCATGTGTTTCGCATGGATTATAAGCTAACTCGTTTTTTTCGCATGCAGTTGTAGCTAAATCATGTATATCACAAGTATTTGAAGCTAAACCATTTGTTTCGCATGGATTCGAAGATAAGCCTTCTACTTCGTATTGATTATAATCTAAATCATGTGTTTCGCATGGATTTAAAGCTAACTCGTTTGTTTCGCATGCAGTTGAAGCTGAATCATGTATATCACAAGTATTTGAAGCTAAACTATTCGTTTCGCATGGATTCGAAGATAAGCCTTCCACTTCGCATTGATTTGATGCTAAATCATGTTTTTCGCAAGGATTTGAAGCTAACTCGTTTGTTTCGCATGCTGTTGAAGCTAACTCAAGTGTATCACAAGTATTTGAAGCTAAACCATTTGCTTCGCATGGATTCGAAGATCAGCCTTCTACTTCGCATTGATTTGAAGCTAAATCATGTGTTCCGCATGGATTTTAAGCTAACTCGTTTGTTTCGCATGCAGATGAAGCTAAATCATGTATATCACAAGTATTTGAAGCTAAACCATTTGATTCCCATGGTTTTGAAGCTAAGCTTTCTACTTCGCATTGATTTGAAGATAAATCATGTGTTTCGCTTGGATTTGAAGATAACTCATTTGTTTCGCATGCTGTTGAAGCTAAATCATGTATACCACAAGTATTTGAAGCTAACCCATTTGCTTCGCATGGATTCGAAGATCAGCCTTCTACTTCGCATTGATTTGATGTTAAATCATGTGTTTCGCATGGATTTGAAGCTAACTCGTTTGTTTCGCATGCTGTTGAAGCTAAATCATGTATATCACAAGTATTTGAAGCTATATCATACGTTTCGCATGGATTCCAAGATAACCCTTCTACTTCGCATTGATTTGAAGCTAAATCATGTGTTTCGCATGGATTTGAAGCTAACTCGTTTGTTTCGCATGCTGTTGAAGCTAAATCATGTATATCAAGAGTACTTGAAGCTATATCATACGTTTCGCATGGATTCCACGATAACCCTCCTAATTCGCATAGATTTGAAGATAAGTCATGTGTTTCGCTTGGATTTGAATATAACTCATTTGTTTCGCATGCTGTTGAAGCTAAATCATGTATATCACAAGTATTTGAAGCTAAACCATTTGCTTCGCATGGATTCGAAGATCAGCCTTCTACTTGCATTGGTTTGAAGCTAAATCATGTGTTCCGCATGGCTTTTAAGCTAACTCGTTTGTTTCGCATGCAGTTGAAGCTAAATCATGTATATCACAAGTATTTGAAGCTAAACCATTTGTTCCGCATGGATTCGAAGATAAGCCTTCTACTTCGCATTGATTTTAATCTAAATCATGTGTTTCGCATGGATTTGAAGCTAACTCGTTTGTTTCGCATGCAGTTGAAGCTGAGTCATGTATATCAGAAGTATTTGAAGCTATATCATACGTTTCGCATGGATTCCAAGATAACCCTTCTAATTCGCATTGATTTGAATCTAAATCATGTGTTTCGCATGGATTTGAAGCTAACTCGTTTGTTTCGCATGCTGTTGAAGATAAATCATGTATGTCACAAGTATTTGAAACTAAACCATTTGTTACGCATGGATTCGAAGATCAGCCTTCTACTTAGCATTGATTTGATGCTAAATCATGTGTTTCGCATGGATTTGAAGCTGACTCGTTTGTTTCGCATGCTGTTGAAGCTAAATCATGTATATCACAAGTATTTGAAGCTATATCATTTGTTTCGCATGGATTCGAAGATAAGCCTTCTACTTCGCATTGATTTTAATCTAAATCATGTGTTTCGCATGGATTTAAAGCTAACTCGTTTGTTTCGCATGCAGTTGAAGCTGAATCATGTATATCACAAGTATTTGAAACTAAACTATTCGTTTCGCATGGATTCGAAGATAAGCCTTCCACTTCGCATTGATTTGATGCTAAATCATGTGTTTCGCAAGGATTTGAAGCTAACTCGTTTGTTTCGCATGCTGTTGAAGCTAACTCAAGTGTATCAAAAGTATTTGAAGCTAAACCATTTGTTTCGCATGGATTCGAAGATAACTCTTCTAATTCGCATTGATTTGAGTCTAAATCATGTGTTTCGCTTGGATTTGAAGCTAACTCGTTTTTTTCGCTAGTAGTTGAAGCTAAATCATGCATATCACAAGTATTTGAAGCTAAACCATTTGTTTCGCATTTATTCGAAGCTAAGCCTTCTACTTCGCATTGATTTGAGGCTATATCATGTGTTTCGCTTGGTTTTGAAGCTAACTCGTTTTTTTCGCATGCAGTTGTAGCTAAATCATGTATATCACAAGTATTTGAAGCTAAACCATTTGTTTCGCATGGATTCGAAGATAAGCCTTCTACTTCGCATTGATTTTAATCTAAATCATGTGTTTCGCATGGATTTGAAGCTAATTTGTTTGATTCGCGAGCAGATGAAGCTAAATCAAGTGTATCACAAGTATTTGAAGCTAAACCATTTGCTTCGCATGGATAGGAAGATCAGCCTTCTACTTCGCATTGATTTGAAGCTAAATCATGTGTTCCGCATGGATTTTAAGCTAACTCGGTTGTTTCGCATGCAGTTGAAGCTAAATCATGTATATCACAAGTATTTGAAGCTAAACCATTTGTTTCGCATGGATTCGAAGATAAGCCTTCTACTTCGCATTGATTTTAATCTAAATCATGTGTTTCGCAAGGATTTTAAGCTAACTCGTTTGTTTCGGATGCTGTTGAAGCTAAATCATGTATATCACAAGTATTTGAAGCTATATCATTTGTTTCGCATGGATTCGAAGATAACCCTTCTAATTCGCATTGATTTGAGGATAAATCATGTGTTTCGCTTGGATTTGAAGCTAACTCGTTTTTTTCGCTAGTAGTTGAAGCTAAATCATGCATATCACAAGTATTTGAAGCTAAACCATTTGGTTCGCATTTATTCGAAGCTAAGCCATCTACTTCACATTGATTTGAGGCTAAATCGTGTGTTTCGCATGGATTTGAAGCTAGCTCGTTTGTTTCGCATGCTGTTGAAGCTAAATCATGTATATCACAAGTATTTGAAGCTAAACCATTTGTATCGCATGGGATCGAAGATAAGCCTCCTACATCGCATTGATTTGAAGCTAAATCATGTGTTCCGCATGGATTTTAAGCTAACTCGTTTGTTTCGCATGCAGAAGAAGCTAAATCATGTATATCACAAGTATTTGCAGCTAAACCATTTGTTTCGCATGGATACGAAGATAAGCCTTCTACTTCGCATTGATTTGAAGTTAAATCATGTGTTTCGCATGGATTTGAATCTAACTCGTTTATTTCGCACGCTGTTGAAGCTAAATCATGTATATCACAAGTATAAGAAGCTAATCCATTTGTTTCGCATGGATTCGAAGATAAGCCTTCTACTTCGCATTGATTTGAAGCTAAATCATGTGTTTCGCTTGGATTTGAAGCTAACTCGTTTTTTTCGCTAGTAGTTGAAGCTAAATCATGCATATCACAAGTATTTGAAGCTAAACCATTTGTTTCGCATGGATTCGAAGATAAGCCTTCTACATCGCATTGATTTTAATCTAAATCATGTGTTTCGCATGGATTTGAAGCTAACTCGTTTGTTTCGCATGCAGTTGAAGCTGAATCATGTATATCACAAGTATTTGAAGCTAAACTATTCGTTTCGCATGGATTCGAAGATAAGCCTTCCACTTCGCATTGATTTGATGCTAAATCATGTGTTTCGCATGGATTTGAAGCTAACTCGTTTGTTTCGCATGCTGTTGCAGCTAACTCAAGTGGATCACAAGTATTTGAAGCTAAACCATTTGCTTCGCATGGATTCGAAGTTAACTCGTTTGTTTCGCATGCAGTTGAAGCTAAATCACGTATATCAGAAGTATTTGCAGCTAAACCATTTGTTTCGCATGGATACGAAGATAAGCCTTCTACTTCGCATTGATTTGAAGCTAAATCATGTGTTTCGCATGGATTTGAATCTAACTCGTTTGTTTCGCATGCTGTTGAAGCTAAATCATGTATATCGCAAGTATTTGAAGCAAAACCATTTGCTTCGCATGGATTCGAAGATCAGCCTTCTACTTCGCATTGATTTGAAGCTAAATCATGTGTTTCGCATGGATTTGAAGCTTACTCGTTTGTTTCGCATGCTGTTGAAGCTAAATCATGTATATCACAAGTATTTGAAGCTAAACCATTTGTTTCGCATGGATACGAAGATAACCCTTCTACTTCGCATTGATTTGAAGCTAAATCATGTGTTTCGCATGGATTATAAGCTAACTCGTTTGTTTCGCATGCAGTTGAAGCTAAACCGTGTATACCACAAGTATTTGAAGCTAAACCATTTGTTTCGCATGGATTCGAAGATAAGCCTTCTACTTCGCATTGATTTGAAGCTAAATCATGTGTTTCGCATGGATTTGAATCTAACTCGTTTGTTTCGCATGCTGTTGAAGCTAAATCATGTATATCGCAAGTATTTGAAACTAAACCATTTGCTTCGCATGGATTCGAAGATCAGCCTTCTACTTCGCATTGATTTGAAGCTAAATCATGTGTTTCGCATGGATTTGAAGCTTACTCGTTTGTTTCGCATGCTGTTGAAGCTAAATCATGTATATCACAAGTATTTGAAGCTAAACCATTTGCTTCGCATGGATTCGAAGTTAACTCGTTTGTTTCGCATGCAGTTGAAGCTAAATCACGTATATCAGAAGTATTTGCAGCTAAACCATTTGTTTCGCATGGATACGAAGATAAGCCTTCTACTTCGCATTGATTTGAAGCTAAATCATGTGTTTCGCATGGATTTGAATCTAACTCGTTTGTTTCGCATGCTGTTGAAGCTAAATCATGTATATCGCAAGTATTTGAAGCTAAACCATTTGCTTCGCATGGATTCGAAGATCAGCCTTCTACTTCGCATTGATTTGAAGCTAAATCATGTGTTTCGCATGGATTTGAAGCTTACTCGTTTGTTTCGCATGCTGTTGAAGCTAAATCATGTATATCACAAGTATTTGAAGCTAAACCATTTGTTTCGCATGGATACGAAGATAACCCTTCTACTTCGCATTGATTTGAAGCTAAATCATGTGTTTCGCATGGATTATAAGCTAACTCGTTTGTTTCGCATGCAGTTGAAGCTAAATCGTGTATACCACAAGTATTTGAAGCTAAACCATTTGTTTCGCATGGATTCAAAGATAAGCCTTCTACTTCGCATTGATTTGAAGCTAAATCATGTGTTTCGCATGGATTTGAATCTAACTCGTTTGTTTCGCATGCTGTTGAAGCTAAATCATGTATATCGCAAGTATTTGAAACTAAACCATTTGCTTCGCATGGATTCGAAGATCAGCCTTCTACTTCGCATTGATTTGAAGCTAAATCATGTGTTTCGCATGGATTTGAAGCTTACTCGTTTGTTTCGCATGCTGTTGAAGCTAAATCATGTATATCACAAGTATTTGAAGCTAAACCATTTGTTTCGCATGGATACGAAGATAACCCTTCTACTTCGCATTGATTTGAAGATAAATCATGTGTTCCGCATGGATTTGAAGCTAACTCGTTTGTTTCGCATGCTGTTGAAGCTAACTCAAGTGTATCAAAAGTATTTGAAGCTAAACCATTTGCTTCGCATGGATTCGAAGATCAGCCTTCTACTTCGCATTGATTTGAAGCTAAATCATGTGTTCCGCATGGATTTTAAGCTAACTCGTTTGTTTCGCATGCAGTTGAGGCTAAATCATGTATATCACAAGTATTTGAAGCTAAACCATTTGATTCCCATGGTTTTGAAGCTAAGCTTTCTACTTCGCATTGATTTGAAGATAAATCATGTACTTCGCTTGGATTTGAAGATAACTCATCTGTTTCGCATGCTGTTGAAGCTAAATCATGTATATCACAAGTATATGAAGCTAAACCATTTGCTTCGCATGGATTCGAAGATCAGCCTTCTACTTCGCATTGATTTTAATCTAAATCATGTGTTTCGCATGGATTTGAAGCAAACTCGTTTGTTTCGCATGCTGTTGAAGCTAAATCATGTATATCACAAGTATTTGAAGCTATATCATACGTTTCGCATGGATTCCAAGATAACCCTTCTAATTCGCATTGATTTGAATCTAAATCATGTGTTTCGCATGGATTTGAAGATAACTCGTTTGTTTCGCATGCTGTTGAAGATAAATCATGTATGTCACAAGTATTTGAAGCTAAACCATTTGTTACGCATGGATTCGAAGATCAGCCTTCTACTTCGCATTGAATTTAATCTAAATCATGTGTTTCGCATGGATTTGAAGCTAACTCGTTTGTTTCGCATGCTGTTGAAGCTAAATCATGTATATCACAAGTATTTGAAGGTATATAATACGTTTCGCATGGATTCCAAGATAACCCTTCTAATTCGCATTGATTTGAAGCTAAATCATGTGTTTCGCATGGATTTGAAGCTAACTCGTTTGTTTCGCATGCTGTTGAAGCTAAATCATGTATATCACAAGTATTTGAAGCTAAACTATTTGTATCGGATGGGATCGAAGATAAGCCTCCTACTTCGCATTGATTTGAAGCTAAATCATGCGTTTCGCATGGATTTGAAGCTAACTCGTTTGTATCGCATGCTGTTGAAGCTAAATCATATATATCACAAGTATTTGAAGCTAAACCATTTGTTTCGCATTTATTCGAAGCTAAGCCGTCTACTTCGCATTGATTTGAGGCTAAATCATGTGCTTCGCTTGGTTTTGAAGCTAACTCGTTTTTTTCGCATGCAGTTGTAGCTAAATCATGTATATCACAAGTATATGAAGCTAAACCATTTGCTTCGCATGGATTCGAAGATCAGCCTTCTACTTCGCATTGATTTTAATCTAAATCATGTCTTTCGCATGGATTTAAAGCTAACTCGTTTGTTTCGCATGCAGTTGAAGCTGAATCATGTATATCACAAGTATTTGAAGCTAAACTATTCGTTTCGCATGGATTCGAAGATATTCCTTCCACTTCGCATTGATTTGATGCTAAATCGTGTGTTTCGCAAGGATTTGAAGCTAACTCGTTTGTTTCGCATGCTGTTGTAGCTAACTCAAGTGTATCAAAAGTATTTGAAGCTAAACCATTTGCTTCACATGGATTCGAAGATCAGCCTTCTACTTCGCATTGATTTGAAGCTAAATCATGTGTTCCGCATGGATTTTAAGCTAACTCGTTTGTTTCGCATGCAGTTGAAGCTAAATCATGTATCTCACAAGTATTTGAAGCTAAACCATTTGATTCCCATGGTTTTGAAGCTAAGCTTTCTACTTCGCATTGATTTGAAGATAAATCATGTGTTTCACTTGGATTTGAAGTTAACTCATTTGTTTCGCATGCTGTTGAAGCTAAATCATGTATATTACAAGTATTTGAAGCTAAACCATTTGCTTCGCATGGATTCGGAGATCAGCCTTCTACTTCGCATTGATTTGATGCTAAATCATGTGTTTCGCATGGATTTCAAGCTAACTCGTCTGTTTCGCATGCTGTTGAAACTAAATCATGTATATCACAAGTATTTGAAGCTATATCATACGTTTCGCATGCATTCCAAGATAACCCTTCTAATGCGCATTAATTTGAAGATAAATCATGTGTTTCGCTTGGATTTGAAGCTAACTCGTTTGTTTCGCATTCTGTTGAAGCTAAATCAAGTGTATCAAAAGTATTTGAAGCTAAACCATTTGCTTCGCATGGATTCGAAGATCAGCCTTCTACTTCGCATTGATTTGAAGCTAAATCATGTCTTCCGCATGGATTTTAAGCTAACCCGTTTGTATCGCATGCAGTTGAAGCTAAATCATGTGCATCACAAGTATTTGAACCTAAACTATTCGTTACGCATGGATTCGAATTTAACTCGTTTGTTTCGCATGCAGTTGAAGCTAAATCACGTATATCACAAGTATTTGCAGCTAAACCATTTGTTTCGCATGGATTCGAAGATAAGCCTTCTACTTCGCATTGATTTTAATCTAAATCATGTGTTTCGCATGGATTTGAAGCTAACTCGTTTATTTCGCATGCTGTTGATGCTAAATCATGTAATCACACGTATTTGCAGCTAAACCATTTGTTACGCATGGATTCGAAGATCAGCCTTCTACTTCGCATTGATTTGAAGCTAAATCATGTGTTTCGCATGGATTTGAATCTAACTCGTTTATTTCGCATGCTGTTGAAGCTAAATCATGTATATCACAAGTATAAGAAGCTAAACCATTTGTTTCGCATTTATTCGAAGCTAAGCCTTCTACTTCGCATTGATTTGAGGCTAAATCATGTGTTTCGCTTGGTTTTGAAAATAACTCGTTTTTTTCGCATGCTGTTAAAGCTAAATCATGTATAGTACAAGTATTTGAAGCTATATCATACGTTTCGCATGGATTCCAAGACAACCCTTCTAATTCGCATTGATTTGAAGCTAAATCATGTGTTTCGCATGGATTTGAAGCTAACTCGTTTGTTTCGCATGCTGTTGAAGCTAACTCATGTATATCACAAGTATTTGAAACTAAACCATTTGTTACGCATGGATTCGAAGATCAGCCTTCTACTTAGCATTGATTTGATGCTAAATCATGTGTTTCGCATGGATTTGAAGCTTACTCGTTTGTTTCGCATGCTGTTGAAGCTAAATCATGTATATCACAAGTATTTGAAGCTAAACCATTTGCTTCGCATGGATTCGAAGATCAGCCTTCTACTTCGCATTGATTTGAAGCTAAATCATGTGTTTCGCATGGATTTGAAGCTAACTCGTTTGCATCGCATGCTGTTGAAGCTAAATCATATATATCACAAGTATTTGAAGCTAAACCATTTGTTTCGCATTTATTCGAAGCTAAGCCTTCTACTTCGCATTGATTTGAGGCTAAATCATGTGTTTCGCTTGGTTTTGAAGCTAACTCGTCTTTTTCGCATGCAGTTGTAGCTAAATCATGTATATCACAAGTATTTGAAGCTAAACCATTTGTTTCGCATGGATTCGAAGATAAGCCTTCTACTTCGCATTGATTTTAATCTAAATCATGTGTTTCGCATGGATTTAAAGCTAACTCGTTTGTTTCGCATGCAGTTGAAGCTGAATCATGTATATCACAAGTATTTGAAGCTAAACCATTTGTTTCGCATTTATTCGAAGCTAAGCCGTCTACTTCGCATTGATTTGAGGCTAAATCATGTGCTTCGCTTGGTTTTGAAGCTAACTCGTTTTTTTCGCATGCAGTTGTAGCTAAATCATGTATATCACAAGTATATGAAGCTAAACCATTTGCTTCGCATGGATTCGAAGATCAGCCTTCTACTTCGCATTGATTTTAATCTAAATCATGTCTTTCGCATGGATTTAAAGCTAACTCGTTTGTTTCGCATGCAGTTGAAGCTGAATCATGTATATCACAAGTATTTGAAGCTAAACTATTCGTTTCGCATGGATTCGAAGATATTCCTTCCACTTCGCATTGATTTGATGCTAAATCGTGTGTTTCGCAAGGATTTGAAGCTAACTCGTTTGTTTCGCATGCTGTTGTAGCTAACTCAAGTGTATCAAAAGTATTTGAAGCTAAACCATTTGCTTCACATGGATTCGAAGATCAGCCTTCTACTTCGCATTGATTTGAAGCTAAATCATGTGTTCCGCATGGATTTTAAGCTAACTCGTTTGTTTCGCATGCAGTTGAAGCTAAATCATGTATATCACAAGTATTTGAAGCTAAACCATTTGATTCCCATGGTTTTGAAGCTAAGCTTTCTACTTCGCATTGATTTGATGCTAAATCATGTGTTTCGCATGGATTTGAAGCTAACTCGTTTGTTTCGCATGCTGTTGAAGCTAAATCATGTATATCACAAGTATTTGAAGCTATATCATACGTTTCGCATGGATTCCAAGATAACCCTTCTAATCCGCATTGATTTGAAGCTATATCATGTGTTTCGCATGGATTTGAAGCTAACTCGTTTGTTTCGCATGCTGTTGAAGCTAAATCATGTATACCACAAGTATTTGAAGCTATATCATACGTTTCGCATGGATTCCAAGATAACCCTTCTAATTCGCATTGATTTGAAGCTAAATCATGCGTTTCGGATGGATTTGAAGCTAACTCGTTTATTTCGCATGCTGTTGTAGCTACATCATGTACATCACTAGTATAAGAAGCTAATCCATTTGTTTCGCATGGATTCGAAGATATGCCTACTTCTTCGCATTGATTTGAAGCTAAATCATGCGTTTCGCATGGATTTGAATCTAACTCGTTTGTTTCGCATGCAGTTGAAGCTAAATCATGTGTGTCACAAGTATTTGAAGCTAAACCATTTGATTCCCATGGTTTTGAAGCTAAGCTTTCTACTTCGCATAGATTTGAAGATAAATAATGTGTTTCGCTTGGATTCGAATATAACTCATTTGTTTCGCATGCTGTTGAAGCTAAATCATGTATATCACAAGTATTTGAAGCTAAACCATTTGCTTCGCATGGATTCGAAGATCAGCCTTCTACTTCGCATTGATTTTAATCTAAATCATGTGTTTCGCATGGATTTGAAGCTAACTCGTTTGTTTCGCATGCAGTTGAAGCTGAATCATGTATATCAGAAGTATTTGAAGCTATATCATACGTTTCGCATGGATTCCAAGATAACCCTTCTAATTCGCATTGATTTGAATCTAAATCATGTGTTTCGCATGGATTTGAAGCTAACTCGTTTGTTTCGCATGCTGTTGAAGATAAATCATGTATGTCACAAGTATTTGAAGCTAAACCATTTGTTACGCATGGATTCGAAGATCAGCCTTCTACTTAGCATTGATTTGATGCTAAATCATGTGTTTCGCATGGATTTGAAGCTGACTCGTTTGTTTCGCATGCTGTTGAAGCTAAATCATGTATATCACAAGTATTTGAAGCTAAACCATTTGTTTCGCATGGATTCGAAGATAAGCCTTCTACTTCGCATTGATTTTAATCTAAATCATGTGTTTCGCATGGATTTAAAGCTAACTCGTTTGTTTCGCATGCAGTTGAAGCTGAATCATGTATATCACAAGTATTTGAAACTAAACTATTCGTTTCGCATGGATTCGAAGATAAGCCTTCCACTTCGCATTGATTTGATGCTAAATCATGTGTTTCGCAAGGATTTGAAGCTAACTCGTTTGTTTCGCATGCTGTTGAAGCTAACTCAAGTGTATCAAAAGTATTTGAAGCTAAACCATTTGTTTCGCATGGATTCGAAGATAACTCTTCTAATTCGCATTGATTTGAGTCTAAATCATGTGTTTCGCTTGGATTTGAAGCTAACTCGTTTTTTTCGCTAGTAGTTGAAGCTAAATCATGCATATCACAAGTATTTGAAGCTAAACAATTTGTTTCGCATTTATTCGAAGCTAAGCCTTCTACTTCGCATTGATTTGAGGCTATATCATGTGTTTCGCTTGGTTTTGAAGCTAACTCGTTTTTTTCGCATGCAGTTGTAGCTAAATCATGTATATCACAAGTATTTGAAGCTAAACCATTTGTTTCGCATGGATTCGAAGATAAGCCTTCTACTTCGCATTGATTTTAATCTAAATCATGTGTTTCGCATGGATTTGAAGCTAATTTGTTTGATTCGCGAGCAGTTGAAGCTAAAGCAAGTGTATCACAAGTATTTGAAGCTAAACCATTTGCTTCGCATGGATAGGAAGATCAGCCTTCTACTTCGCATTGATTTGAAGCTAAATCATGTGTTCCGCATGGATTTTAAGCTAACTCGGTTGTTTCGCATGCAGTTGAAACTAAATCATGTATATCACAAGTATTTGAAGCTAAACCATTTGTTTCGCATGGATTCGAAGATAAGCCTTCTACTTCGCATTGATTTTAATCTAAATCATGTGTTTCGCAAGGATTTTAAGCTAACTCGTTTGTTTCGGATGCTGTTGAAGCTAAATCATGTATATCACAAGTATTTGAAGCTATATCATTTGTTTCGCATGGATTCGAAGATAACCCTTCTAATTCGCATTGATTTGAGGATAAATCATGTGTTTCGCTTGGATTTGAAGCTAACTCGTTTTTTTCGCTAGTAGTTGAAGCTAAATCATGCATATCACAAGTATTTGAAGCTAAAACATTTGGTTCGCATTTATTCGAAGCTAAGCCATCTACTTCGCATTGATTTGAGGCTAAATCGTGTGTTTCGCATGGATTTGAAGCTAGCTCGTTTGTTTCGCATGCTGTTGAAGCTAAATCATGTATATCACAAGTATTTGAAGCTAAACCATTTGTATCGCATGGGATCGAAGATAAGCCTCCTACATCGCATTGATTTGAAGCTAAATCATGTGTTCCGCATGGATTTTAAGCTAACTCGTTTGTTTCGCATGCAGTTGAAGCTAAATCATGTATATCACAAGTATTTGCAGCTAAACCATTTGTTTCGCATGGATACGAAGATAAGCCTTCTACTTCGCATTGATTTGAAGTTAAATCATGTGTTTCGCATGGATTTGAATCTAACTCGTTTATTTCGCACGCTGTTGAAGCTAAATCATGTATATCACAAGTATAAGAAGCTAATCCATTTGTTTCGCATGGATTCGAAGATAAGCCTTCTACTTCGCATTGATTTGAAGCTAAATCATGTGTTTCGCTTGGATTTGAAGCTAACTCGTTTTTTTCGCTAGTAGTTGAAGCTAAATCATGCATATCACAAGTATTTGAAGCTAAACCATTTGTTTCGCATGGATTCGAAGATAAGCCTTCTACATCGCATTGATTTTAATCTAAATCATGTGTTTCGCATGGATTTGAAGCTAACTCGTTTGTTTCGCATGCAGTTGAAGCTGAATCATGTATATCACAAGTATTTGAAGCTAAACTATTCGTTTCGCATGGATTCGAAGATAAGCCTTCCACTTCGCATTGATTTGATGCTAAATCATGTGTTTCGCATGGATTTGAAGCTAACTCGTTTGTTTCGCATGCTGTTGAAGCTAACTCAAGTGGATCACAAGTATTTGAAGCTAAACCATTTGCTTCGCATGGATTCGAAGTTAACTCGTTTGTTTCGCATGCAGTTGAAGCTAAATCACGTATATCAGAAGTATTTGCAGCTAAACCATTTGTTTCGCATGGATACGAAGATAAGCCTTCTACTTCGCATTGATTTGAAGCTAAATCATGTGTTTCGCATGGATTTGAATCTAACTCGTTTGTTTCGCATGCTGTTGAAGCTAAATCATGTATATCGCAAGTATTTGAAGCTAAACCATTTGCTTCGCATGGATTCGAAGATCAGCCTTCTACTTCGCATTGATTTGAAGCTAAATCATGTGTTTCGCATGGATTTGAAGCTTACTCGTTTGTTTCGCATGCTGTTGAAGCTAAATCATGTATATCACAAGTATTTGAAGCTAAACCATTTGTTTCGCATGGATACGAAGATAACCCTTCTACTTCGCATTGATTTGAAGCTAAATCATGTGTTTCGCATGGATTATAAGCTAACTCGTTTGTTTCGCATGCAGTTGAAGCTAAACCGTGTATACCACAAGTATTTGAAGCTAAACCATTTGTTTCGCATGGATTCGAAGATAAGCCTTCTACTTCGCATTGATTTGAAGCTAAATCATGTGTTTCGCATGGATTTGAATCTAACTCGTTTGTTTCGCATGCTGTTGAAGCTAAATCATGTATATCGCAAGTATTTGAAACTAAACCATTTGCTTCGCATGGATTCGAAGATCAGCCTTCTACTTCGCATTGATTTGAAGCTAAATCATGTGTTTCGCATGGATTTGAAGCTTACTCGTTTGTTTCGCATGCTGTTGAAGCTAAATCATGTATATCACAAGTATTTGAAGCTAAACTATTCGTTTCGCATGGATTCGAAGATAAGCCTTCTACTTCGCATTGATTTGAAGCTAAATCATGTGTTTCGCATGGATTATAAGCTAACTCGTTTGTTTCGCATGCAGCTGAAGCTAAATCGTGTATATCACAAGTATATGAAGCTGATCCACTTGTTTCGCATGGATTCGAAGATAAGCCTTCCACTTCGCATTGATTTGATGCTAAATCATGTGTTTCGCATGGATTTGAAGCTAACTCGTTTGTTTCGCATGCTGTTGAAGCTAACTCAAGTGGATCACAAGTATTTGAAGCTAAACCATTTGCTTCGCATGGATTCGAAGTTAACTCGTTTGTTTCGCATGCAGTTGAAGCTAAATCACGTATATCAGAAGTATTTGCAGCTAAACCATTTGTTTCGCATGGATACGAAGATAAGCCTTCTACTTCGCATTGATTTGAAGCTAAATCATGTGTTTCGCATGGATTTGAATCTAACTCGTTTGTTTCGCATGCTGTTGAAGCTAAATCATGTATATCGCAAGTATTTGAAGCTAAACCATTTGCTTCGCATGGATTCGAAGATCAGCCTTCTACTTCGCATTGATTTGAAGCTAAATCATGTGTTTCGCATGGATTTGAAGCTTACTCGTTTGTTTCGCATGCTGTTGAAGCTAAATCATGTATATCACAAGTATTTGAAGCTAAACCATTTGTTTCGCATGGATACGAAGATAACCCTTCTACTTCGCATTTATTTGAAGCTAAATCATGTGTTTCGCATGGATTATAAGCTAACTCGTTTGTTTCGCATGCAGTTGAAGCTAAATCGTGTATACCACAAGTATTTGAAGCTAAACCATTTGTTTCGCATGGATTCGAAGATAAGCCTTCTACTTCGCATTGATTTGAAGCTAAATCATGTGTTTCGCATGGATTTGAATCTAACTCGTTTGTTTCGCATGCTGTTGAAGCTAAATCATGTATATCGCAAGTATTTGAAACTAAACCATTTGCTTCGCATGGATTCGAAGATCAGCCTTCTACTTCGCATTGATTTGAAGCTAAATCATGTGTTCCGCATGGATTTGAAGCTAACTCGTTTGTTTCGCATGCTGTTGAAGCTAACTCAAGTGTATCAAAAGTATTTGAAGCTAAACCATTTGCTTCGCATGGATTCGAAGATCAGCCTTCTACTTCGCATTGATTTGAAGCTAAATCATGTGTTCCGCATGGATTTTAAGCTAACTCGTTTGTTTCGCATGCAGTTGAGGCTAAATCATGTATATCACAAGTATTTGAAGCTAAACCATTTGATTCCCATGGTTTTGAAGCTAAGCTTTCTACTTCGCATTGATTTGAAGATAAATCATGTACTTCGCTTGGATTTGAAGATAACTCATCTGTTTCGCATGCTGTTGAAGCTAAATCATGTATATCACAAGTATTTGAAGCTAAACCATTTGCTTCGCATGGATTCGAAGATCAGCCTTCTACTTCGCATTGATTTGATGCTAAATCATGTGTTTCGCATGGATTTGAAGCAAACTCGTTTGTTTCGCATGCTGTTGAAGCTAAATCATGTATATCACAAGTATTTGAAGCTATATCATACGTTTCGCATGGATTCCAAGATAACCCTTCTAATTCGCATTGATTTGAATCTAAATCATGTGTTTCGCATGGATTTGAAGATAACTCGTTTGTTTCGCATGCTGTTGAAGCTAAATCATGTATATCACAAGTATTTGAAGCTAAACCATTTGTATCGCATGGGATCGAAGATAAGCCTCCTACATCGCATTGATTTGAAGCTAAATCATGTGTTCCGCATGGATTTTAAGCTAACTCGTTTGTTTCGCATGCAGTTGAAGCTAAATCATGTATATCACAAGTATTTGCAGCTAAACCATTTGTTTCGCATGGATACGAAGATAAGCCTTCTACTTCGCATTGATTTGAAGTTAAATCATGTGTTTCGCATGGATTTGAATCTAACTCGTTTATTTCGCACGCTGTTGAAGCTAAATCATGTATATCACAAGTATAAGAAGCTAATCCATTTGTTTCGCATGGATTCGAAGATAAGCCTTCTACTTCGCATTGATTTGAAGCTAAATCATGTGTTTCGCTTGGATTTGAAGCTAACTCGTTTTTTTCGCTAGTAGTTGAAGCTAAATCATGCATATCACAAGTATTTGAAGCTAAACCATTTGTTTCGCATGGATTCGAAGATAAGCCTTCTACATCGCATTGATTTTAATCTAAATCATGTGTTTCGCATGGATTTGAAGCTAACTCGTTTGTTTCGCATGCAGTTGAAGCTGAATCATGTATATCACAAGTATTTGAAGCTAAACTATTCGTTTCGCATGGATTCGAAGATAAGCCTTCCACTTCGCATTGATTTGATGCTAAATCATGTGTTTCGCATGGATTTGAAGCTAACTCGTTTGTTTCGCATGCTGTTGAAGCTAACTCAAGTGGATCACAAGTATTTGAAGCTAAACCATTTGCTTCGCATGGATTCGAAGTTAACTCGTTTGTTTCGCATGCAGTTGAAGCTAAATCACGTATATCAGAAGTATTTGCAGCTAAACCATTTGTTTCGCATGGATACGAAGATAAGCCTTCTACTTCGCATTGATTTGAAGCTAAATCATGTGTTTCGCATGGATTTGAATCTAACTCGTTTGTTTCGCATGCTGTTGAAGCTAAATCATGTATATCGCAAGTATTTGAAGCTAAACCATTTGCTTCGCATGGATTCGAAGATCAGCCTTCTACTTCGCATTGATTTGAAGCTAAATCATGTGTTTCGCATGGATTTGAAGCTTACTCGTTTGTTTCGCATGCTGTTGAAGCTAAATCATGTATATCACAAGTATTTGAAGCTAAACCATTTGTTTCGCATGGATACGAAGATAACCCTTCTACTTCGCATTGATTTGAAGCTAAATCATGTGTTTCGCATGGATTATAAGCTAACTCGTTTGTTTCGCATGCAGTTGAAGCTAAACCGTGTATACCACAAGTATTTGAAGCTAAACCATTTGTTTCGCATGGATTCGAAGATAAGCCTTCTACTTCGCATTGATTTGAAGCTAAATCATGTGTTTCGCATGGATTTGAATCTAACTCGTTTGTTTCGCATGCTGTTGAAGCTAAATCATGTATATCGCAAGTATTTGAAACTAAACCATTTGCTTCGCATGGATTCGAAGATCAGCCTTCTACTTCGCATTGATTTGAAGCTAAATCATGTGTTTCGCATGGATTTGAAGCTTACTCGTTTGTTTCGCATGCTGTTGAAGCTAAATCATGTATATCACAAGTATTTGAAGCTAAACTATTCGTTTCGCATGGATTCGAAGATAAGCCTTCTACTTCGCATTGATTTGAAGCTAAATCATGTGTTTCGCATGGATTATAAGCTAACTCGTTTGTTTCGCATGCAGCTGAAGCTAAATCGTGTATATCACAAGTATATGAAGCTGATCCACTTGTTTCGCATGGATTCGAAGATAAGCCTTCTACTTCGCATTGATTTGAAGCTAAATCATGTGTTCCGCATGGATTTGAAGCTAACTCGTTTGTTTCGCATGCTGTTGAAGCTAACTCAAGTGTATCAAAAGTATTTGAAGCTAAACCATTTGCTTCGCATGGATTCGAAGATCAGCCTTCTACTTCGCATTGATTTGAAGCTAAATCATGTGTTCCGCATGGATTTTAAGCTAACTCGTTTGTTTCGCATGCAGTTGAGGCTAAATCATGTATATCACAAGTATTTGAAGGTAAACCATTTGATTCCCATGGTTTTGAAGCTAAGCTTTCTACTTCGCATTGATTTGAAGATAAATCATGTACTTCGCTTGGATTTGAAGATAACTCATCTGTTTCGCATGCTGTTGAAGCTAAATCATGTATATCACAAGTATTTGAAGCTAAACCATTTGCTTCGCATGGATTCGAAGATCAGCCTTCTACTTCGCATTGATTTGATGCTAAATCATGTGTTTCGCATGGATTTGAAGCAAACTCGTTTGTTTCGCATGCTGTTGAAGCTAAATCATGTATATCACAAGTATTTGAAGCTATATCATACGTTTCGCATGGATTCCAAGATAACCCTTCTAATTCGCATTGATTTGAATCTAAATCATGTGTTTCGCATGGATTTGAAGATAACTCGTTTGTTTCGCATGCTGTTGAAGATAAATCATGTATGTCACAAGTATTTGAAGCTAAACCATTTGTTACGCATGGATTCGAAGATCAGCCTTCTACTTCGCATTGAATTTAATCTAAATCATGTGTTTCGCATGGATTTGAAGCTAACTCGTTTGTTTCGCATGCAGTTGAAGCTGAATCATGTATATCACAAGTATTTGAAGCTAAACTATTCGTTTCGCATGGATTCGAAGATAAGCCTTCCACTTCGCATTGATTTGATGCTAAATCATGTGTTTCGCATGGATTTGAAGCAAACTCGTTTGTTTCGCATGCTGTTGAAGCTAAATCATGTATATCACAAGTATTTGAAGCTATATCATACGTTTCGCATGGATTCCAAGATAACCCTTCTAATTCGCATTGATTTGAATCTAAATCATGTGTTTCGCATGGATTTGAAGATAACTCGTTTGTTTCGCATGCTGTTGAAGATAAATCATGTTTGTCACAAGTATTTGAAGCTAAACCATTTGCTACGCATGGATTCGAAGATCAGCCTTCTACTTAGCATTGATTTGATGCTAAATCATGTGTTTCGCATGGATTTGAAGCTAACTCGTTTGTTTCGCATGCTGTTGAAGCTAAATCATGTATATCACAAGTATTTGAAGCTATATCATTTGTTTCGCATGGATTCGAAGGTAACCCTTCTAATTCGCATTGATTTGAGGCTAAATCATGTGTTTCGCTTGGATTTGAAGCTAACTCGTTTGTTTCGCATGATGTTGAAGCTAACTCAAGTGTATCAAAAGTATTTGAAGCTAAACCATTTGCTTCGCATGGATTCGAAGATCAGCCTTCTACTTCGCATTGATTTGAAGCTAAATCATGTGTTCCGCATGGATTTTAAGCTAACTCGTTTGTTTCGCATGCAGTTGAAGCTAAATCATGTATATCACAAGTATTTGAAGCTAAACCATTTGATTCCCTTGGTTTTGAAGCTAAGCTTTCTACTTCGCATTGATTTGAAGATAAATCATGTACTTCGCTTGGATTTGAAGATAACTCATTTGTTTCGCATGCTGTTGAAGCTAAATCATGTATATCACAAGTATTTGAAGCTAAACCATTTGCTTCGCATGGATTCGAAGATCAGCCTTCTACTTCGCATTGATTTGATGCTAAATCATGTGTTTCGCATGGATTTGAAGCTAACTCGTTTGTTTCGCATGCTGTTGAAGCTAAATCATGTATATCACAAGTATTTGAAGGTATATAATACGTTTCGCATGGATTCCAAGATAACCCTTCTAATTCGCATTGATTTGAAGCTAAATCATGTGTTTCGCATGGATTTGAAGCTAACTCGTTTGTTTCGCATGCTGTTGAAGCTAAATCATGTATATCACAAGTATTTGAAGCTAAACTATTTGTATCGGATGGGATCGAAGATAAGCCTCCTACTTCGCATTGATTTGAAGCTAAATCATGCGTTTCGCATGGATTTGAAGCTAACTCGTTTGTATCGCATGCAGTTGAAGCTGAATCATGTATATCACAAGTATTTGAAGCTAAACTATTCGTTTCGCATGGATTCGAAGATATTCCTTCCACTTCGCATTGATTTGATGCTAAATCGTGTGTTTCGCAAGGATTTGAAGCTAACTCGTTTGTTTCGCATGCTGTTGTAGCTAACTCAAGTGTATCAAAAGTATTTGAAGCTAAACCATTTGCTTCACATGGATTCGAAGATCAGCCTTCTACTTCGCATTGATTTGAAGCTAAATCATGTGTTCCGCATGGATTTTAAGCTAACTCGTTTGTTTCGCATGCAGTTGAAGCTAAATCATGTATCTCACAAGTATTTGAAGCTAAACCATTTGATTCCCATGGTTTTGAAGCTAAGCTTTCTACTTCGCATTGATTTGAAGATAAATCATGTGTTTCACTTGGATTTGAAGTTAACTCATTTGTTTCGCATGCTGTTGAAGCTAAATCATGTATATTACAAGTATTTGAAGCTAAACCATTTGCTTCGCATGGATTCGGAGATCAGCCTTCTACTTCGCATTGATTTGATGCTAAATCATGTGTTTCGCATGGATTTCAAGCTAACTCGTCTGTTTCGCATGCTGTTGAAACTAAATCATGTATATCACAAGTATTTGAAGCTATATCATACGTTTCGCATGCATTCCAAGATAACCCTTCTAATGCGCATTAATTTGAAGATAAATCATGTGTTTCGCTTGGATTTGAAGCTAACTCGTTTGTTTCGCATTCTGTTGAAGCTAAATCAAGTGTATCAAAAGTATTTGAAGCTAAACCATTTGCTTCGCATGGATTCGAAGATCAGCCTTCTACTTCGCATTGATTTGAAGCTAAATCATGTCTTCCGCATGGATTTTAAGCTAACCCGTTTGTATCGCATGCAGTTGAAGCTAAATCATGTGCATCACAAGTATTTGAACCTAAACTATTCGTTACGCATGGATTCGAATTTAACTCGTTTGTTTCGCATGCAGTTGAAGCTAAATCACGTATATCACAAGTATTTGCAGCTAAACCATTTGTTTCGCATGGATTCGAAGATAAGCCTTCTACTTCGCATTGATTTTAATCTAAATCATGTGTTTCGCATGGATTTGAAGCTAACTCGTTTATTTCGCATGCTGTTGATGCTAAATCATGTAATCACACGTATTTGCAGCTAAACCATTTGTTACGCATGGATTCGAAGATCAGCCTTCTACTTCGCATTGATTTGAAGCTAAATCATGTGTTTCGCATGGATTTCAATCTAACTCGTTTATTTCGCATGCTGTTGAAGCTAAATCATGTATATCACAAGTATAAGAAGCTAAACCATTTGTTTCGCATTTATTCGAAGCTAAGCCTTCTACTTCGCATTGATTTGAGGCTAAATCATGTGTTTCGCTTGGTTTTGAAAATAACTCGTTTTTTTCGCATGCTGTTAAAGCTAAATCATGTATATCACAAGTATTTGAAGCTATATCATACGTTTCGCATGGATTCCAAGACAACCCTTCTAATTCGCATTGATTTGAAGCTAAATCATGTGTTTCGCATGGATTTGAAGCTAACTCGTTTGTTTCGCATGCTGTTGAAGCTAACTCATGTATATCACAAGTATTTGAAACTAAACCATTTGTTACGCATGGATTCGAAGATCAGCCTTCTACTTAGCATTGATTTGATGCTAAATCATGTGTTTCGCATGGATTTGAAGCTTACTCGTTTGTTTCGCATGCTGTTGAAGCTAAATCATGTATATCACAAGTATTTGAAGCTAAACCATTTGTTTCGCATTTATTCGAAGCTAAGCCGTCTACTTCGCATTGATTTGAGGCTAAATCATGTGCTTCGCTTGGTTTTGAAGCTAACTCGTTTTTTTCGCATGCAGTTGTAGCTAAATCATGTATATCACAAGTATATGAAGCTAAACCATTTGCTTCGCATGGATTCGAAGATCAGCCTTCTACTTCGCATTGATTTTAATCTAAATCATGTCTTTCGCATGGATTTAAAGCTAACTCGTTTGCATCGCATGCTGTTGAAGCTAAATCATATATATCACAAGTATTTGAAGCTAAACCATTTGTTTCGCATTTATTCGAAGCTAAGCCTTCTACTTCGCATTGATTTGAGGCTAAATCATGTGTTTCGCTTGGTTTTGAAGCTAACTCGTCTTTTTCGCATGCAGTTGTAGCTAAATCATGTATATCACAAGTATTTGAAGCTAAACCATTTGTTTCGCATGCATTCGAAGATAAGCCTTCTACTTCGCATTGATTTTAATCTAAATCATGTGTTTCGCATGGATTTAAAGCTAACTCGTTTGTTTCGCATGCAGTTGAAGCTGAATCATGTATATCACAAGTATTTGAAGCTAAACCATTTGTTTCGCATTTATTCGAAGCTAAGCCGTCTACTTCGCATTGATTTGAGGCTAAATCATGTGCTTCGCTTGGTTTTGAAGCTAACTCGTTTTTTTCGCATGCAGTTGTAGCTAAATCATGTATATCACAAGTATATGAAGCTAAACCATTTGCTTCGCATGGATTCGAAGATCAGCCTTCTACTTCGCATTGATTTTAATCTAAATCATGTCTTTCGCATGGATTTAAAGCTAACTCGTTTGTTTCGCATGCAGTTGAAGCTGAATCATGTATATCACAAGTATTTGAAGCTAAACTATTCGTTTCGCATGGATTCGAAGATATTCCTTCCACTTCGCATTGATTTGATGCTAAATCGTGTGTTTCGCAAGGATTTGAAGCTAACTCGTTTGTTTCGCATGCTGTTGTAGCTAACTCAAGTGTATCAAAAGTATTTGAAGCTAAACCATTTGCTTCACATGGATTCGAAGATCAGCCTTCTACTTCGCATTGATTTGAAGCTAAATCATGTGTTCCGCATGGATTTTAAGCTAACTCGTTTGTTTCGCATGCAGTTGAAGCTAAATCATGTATATCACAAGTATTTGAAGCTAAACCATTTGATTCCCATGGTTTTGAAGCTAAGCTTTCTACTTCGCATTGATTTGAAGATAAATTATGTGTTTCACTTGGATTTGATGATAACTCATTTGTTTCGCATGCTGTTGAAGCTAAATCATGTATATTACAAGTATTTGAAGCTAAACCATTTGCTTCGCATGGATTCGGAGATCAGCCTTCTACTTCGCATTGATTTGATGCTAAATCATGTGTTTCGCATGGATTTCAAGCTAACTCGTCTGTTTCGCATGCTGTTGAAACTAAATCATGTATATCACAAGTATTTGAAGCTATATCATACGTTTCGCATGCATTCCAAGATAACCCTTCTAATGCGCATTAATTTGAAGATAAATCATGTGTTTCGCTTGGATTTGAAGCTAACTCGTTTGTTTCGCATTCTGTTGAAGCTAAATCAAGTGTATCAAAAGTATTTGAAGCTAAACCATTTGCTTCGCATGGATTCGAAGATCAGCCTTCTACTTCGCATTGATTTGAAGCTAAATCATGTCTTCCGCATGGATTTTAAGCTAACCCGTTTGTATCGCATGCAGTTGAAGCTAAATCATGTGCATCACAAGTATTTGAACCTAAACTATTCGTTACGCATGGATTCGAATTTAACTCGTTTGTTTCGCATGCAGTTGAAGCTAAATCACGTATATCACAAGTATTTGCAGCTAAACCATTTGTTTCGCATGGATTCGAAGATAAGCCTTCTACTTCGCATTGATTTTAAACTAAATCATGTGTTTCGCATGGATTTGAAGCTAACTCGTTTGTTTCGCATGATGTTGAAGCTAACTCAAGTGTATGAAAAGTATTTGAAGCTAAACCATTTGCTTCGCATGGATTCGAAGATCAGCCTTCTACTTCGCATTGATTTGAAGCTAAATCATGTGTTCCGCATGGATTTTAAGCTAACTCGTTTGTTTCGCATGCAGTTGAAGCTAAATCATGTATATCACAAGTATTTGAAGCTAAACCATTTGATTCCCTTGGTTTTGAAGCTAAGCTTTCTACTTCGCATTGATTTGAAGATAAATCATGTACTTCGCTTGGATTTGAAGATAACTCATTTGTTTCGCATGCTGTTGAAGCTAAATCATGTATATCACAAGTATTTGAAGCTAAACCATTTGCTTCGCATGGATTCGAAGATCAGCCTTCTACTTCGCATTGATTTGATGCTAAATCATGTGTTTCGCATGGATTTGAAGCTAACTCGTTTGTTTCGCATGCTGTTGAAGCTAAATCATGTATATCACAAGTATTTGAAGGTATATAATACGTTTCGCATGGATTCCAAGATAACCCTTCTAATTCGCATTGATTTGAAGCTAAATCATGTGTTTCGCATGGATTTGAAGCTAACTCGTTTGTTTCGCATGCTGTTGAAGCTAAATCATGTATATCACAAGTATTTGAAGCTAAACTATTTGTATCGGATGGGATCGAAGATAAGCCTCCTACTTCGCATTGATTTGAAGCTAAATCATGCGTTTCGCATGGATTTGAAGCTAACTCGTTTGTATCGCATGCTGTTGAAGCTAAATCATATATATCACAAGTATTTGAAGCTAAACCATTTGTTTCGCATTTATTCGAAGCTAAGCCGTCTACTTCGCATTGATTTGAGGCTAAATCATGTGCTTCGCTTGGTTTTGAAGCTAACTCGTTTTTTTCGCATGCAGTTGTAGCTAAATCATGTATATCACAAGTATATGAAGCTAAACCATTTGCTTCGCATGGATTCGAAGATCAGCCTTCTACTTCGCATTGATTTTAATCTAAATCATGTCTTTCGCATGGATTTAAAGCTAACTCGTTTGTTTCGCATGCAGTTGAAGCTGAATCATGTATATCACAAGTATTTGAAGCTAAACTATTCGTTTCGCATGGATTCGAAGATATTCCTTCCACTTCGCATTGATTTGATGCTAAATCGTGTGTTTCGCAAGGATTTGAAGCTAACTCGTTTGTTTCGCATGGTGTTGTAGCTAACTCAAGTGTATCAAAAGTATTTGAAGCTAAACCATTTGCTTCACATGGATTCGAAGATCAGCCTTCTACTTCGCATTGATTTGAAGCTAAATCATGTGTTCCGCATGGATTTTAAGCTAACTCGTTTGTTTCGCATGCAGTTGAAGCTAAATCATGTATCTCACAAGTATTTGAAGCTAAACCATTTGATTCCCATGGTTTTGAAGCTAAGCTTTCTACTTCGCATTGATTTGAAGATAAATCATGTGTTTCACTTGGATTTGAAGTTAACTCATTTGTTTCGCATGCTGTTGAAGCTAAATCATGTATATTACAAGTATTTGAAGCTAAACCATTTGCTTCGCATGGATTCGGAGATCAGCCTTCTACTTCGCATTGATTTGATGCTAAATCATGTGTTTCGCATGGATTTCAAGCTAACTCGTCTGTTTCGCATGCTGTTGAAACTAAATCATGTATATCACAAGTATTTGAAGCTATATCATACGTTTCGCATGCATTCCAAGATAACCCTTCTAATGCGCATTAATTTGAAGATAAATCATGTGTTTCGCTTGGATTTGAAGCTAACTCGTTTGTTTCGCATTCTGTTGAAGCTAAATCAAGTGTATCAAAAGTATTTGAAGCTAAACCATTTGCTTCGCATGGATTCGAAGATCAGCCTTCTACTTCGCATTGATTTGAAGCTAAATCATGTCTTCCGCATGGATTTTAAGCTAACCCGTTTGTATCGCATGCAGTTGAAGCTAAATCATGTGCATCACAAGTATTTGAACCTAAACTATTCGTTACGCATGGATTCGAATTTAACTCGTTTGTTTCGCATGCAGTTGAAGCTAAATCACGTATATCACAAGTATTTGCAGCTAAACCATTTGTTTCGCATGGATTCGAAGATAAGCCTTCTACTTCGCATTGATTTTAATCTAAATCATGTGTTTCGCATGGATTTGAAGCTAACTCGTTTATTTCGCATGCTGTTGATGCTAAATCATGTAATCACACGTATTTGCAGCTATACCATTTGTTACGCATGGATTCGAAGATCAGCCTTCTACTTCGCATTGATTTGAAGCTAAATCATGTGTTCCGCATGGATTTTAAGCTAACTCGTTTGTTTCGCATGCAGTTGAAGCTAAATCATGTATATCACAAGTATTTGAAGCTAAACCATTTGATTCCCTTGGTTTTGAAGCTAAGCTTTCTACTTCGCATTGATTTGAAGATAAATCATGTACTTCGCTTGGATTTGAATATAACTCATTTGTTTCGCATGCTGTTGAAGCTAAATCATGTATATCACAAGTATTTGAAGCTAAACCATTTGCTTCGCATGGATTCGAAGATCAGCCTTCTACTTCGCATTGATTTGATGCTAAATCATGTGTTTCGCATGGATTTGAAGCTAACTCGTTTGTTTCGCATGCTGTTGAAGCTAAATCATGTATATCACAAGTATTTGAAGGTATATAATACGTTTCGCATGGATTCCAAGATAACCCTTCTAATTCGCATTGATTTGAAGCTAAATCATGTGTTTCGCATGGATTTGAAGCTAACTCGTTTGTTTCGCATGCTGTTGAAGCTAAATCATGTATATCACAAGTATTTGAAGCTAAACTATTTGTATCGGATGGGATCGAAGATAAGCCTCCTACTTCGCATTGATTTGAAGCTAAATCATGCGTTTCGCATGGATTTGAAGCTAACTCGTTTGTATCGCATGCTGTTGAAGCTAAATCATATATATCACAAGTATTTGAAGCTAAACCATTTGTTTCGCATTTATTCGAATCTAAGCCGTCTACTTCGCATTGATTTGAGGCTAAATCATGTGCTTCGCTTGGTTTTGAAGCTAACTCGTTTTTTTCGCATGCAGTTGTAGCTAAATCATGTATATCACAAGTATATGAAGCTAAACCATTTGCTTCGCATGGATTCGAAGATCAGCCTTCTACTTCGCATTGATTTTAATCTAAATCATGTCTTTCGCATGGATTTAAAGCTAACTCGTTTGTTTCGCATGCAGTTGAAGCTGAATCATGTATATCACAAGTATTTGAAGCTAAACTATTCGTTTCGCATGGATTCGAAGATATTCCTTCCACTTCGCATTGATTTGATGCTAAATCGTGTGTTTCGCAAGGATTTGAAGCTAACTCGTTTGTTTCGCATGCTGTTGTAGCTAACTCAAGTGTATCAAAAGTATTTGAAGCTAAACCATTTGCTTCACATGGATTCGAAGATCAGCCTTCTACTTCGCATTGATTTGAAGCTAAATCATGTGTTCCGCATGGATTTTAAGCTAACTCGTTTGTTTCGCATGCAGTTGAAGCTAAATCATGTATCTCACAAGTATTTGAAGCTAAACCATTTGATTCCCATGGTTTTGAAGCTAAGCTTTCTACTTCGCATTGATTTGAAGATAAATCATGTGTTTCACTTGGATTTGAAGTTAACTCATTTGTTTCGCATGCTGTTGAAGCTAAATCATGTATATTACAAGTATTTGAAGCTAAACCATTTGCTTCGCATGGATTCGGAGATCAGCCTTCTACTTCGCATTGATTTGATGCTAAATCATGTGTTTCGCATGGATTTCAAGCTAACTCGTCTGTTTCGCATGCTGTTGAAACTAAATCATGTATATCACAAGTATTTGAAGCTATATCATACGTTTCGCATGCATTCCAAGATAACCCTTCTAATGCGCATTAATTTGAAGATAAATCATGTGTTTCGCTTGGATTTGAAGCTAACTCGTTTGTTTCGCATGCTGTTGAAGATAAATCATGTATGTCACAAGTATTTGAAGCTAAACCATTTGTTACGCATGGATTCGAAGATCAGCCTTCTACTTAGCATTGATTTGATGCTAAATCATGTGTTTCGCATGGATTTGAAGCTGACTCGTTTGTTTCGCATGCTGTTGAAGCTAAATCATGTATATCACAAGTATTTGAAGCTAAACCATTTGTTTCGCATGGATTCGAAGATAAGCCTTCTACTTCGCATTGATTTTAATCTAAATCATGTGTTTCGCATGGATTTAAAGCTAACTCGTTTGTTTCGCATGCAGTTGAAGCTGAATCATGTATATCACAAGTATTTGAAACTAAACTATTCGTTTCGCATGGATTCGAAGATAAGCCTTCCACTTCGCATTGATTTGATGCTAAATCATGTGTTTCGCAAGGATTTGAAGCTAACTCGTTTGTTTCGCATGCTGTTGAAGCTAACTCAAGTGTATCAAAAGTATTTGAAGCTAAACCATTTGTTTCGCATGGATTCGAAGATAACTCTTCTAATTCGCATTGATTTGAGTCTAAATCATGTGTTTCGCTTGGATTTGAAGCTAACTCGTTTTTTTCGCTAGTAGTTGAAGCTAAATCATGCATATCACAAGTATTTGAAGCTAAACAATTTGTTTCGCATTTATTCGAAGCTAAGCCTTCTACTTCGCATTGATTTGAGGCTATATCATGTGTTTCGCTTGGTTTTGAAGCTAACTCGTTTTTTTCGCATGCAGTTGTAGCTAAATCATGTATATCACAAGTATTTGAAGCTAAACCATTTGTTTCGCATGGATTCGAAGATAAGCCTTCTACTTCGCATTGATTTTAATCTAATTCATGTGTTTCGCATGGATTTGAAGCTAATTTGTTTGATTCGCGAGCAGTTGAAGCTAAATCAAGTGTATCACAAGTATTTGAAGCTAAACCATTTGCTTCGCATGGATAGGAAGATCAGCCTTCTACTTCGCATTGATTTGAAGCTAAATCATGTGTTCCGCATGGATTTTAAGCTAACTCGGTTGTTTCGCATGCAGTTGAAGCTAAATCATGTATATCACAAGTATTTGAAGCTAAACCATTTGTTTCGCATGGATTCGAAGATAAGCCTTCTACTTCGCATTGATTTTAATCTAAATCATGTGTTTCGCAAGGATTTTAAGCTAACTCGTTTGTTTCGGATGCTGTTGAAGCTAAATCATGTATATCACAAGTATTTGAAGCTATATCATTTGTTTCGCATGGATTCGAAGATAACCCTTCTAATTCGCATTGATTTGAGGATAAATCATGTGTTTCGCTTGGATTTGAAGCTAACTCGTTTTTTTCGCTAGTAGTTGAAGCTAAATCATGCATATCACAAGTATTTGAAGCTAAAACATTTGGTTCGCATTTATTCGAAGCTAAGCCATCTACTTCGCATTGATTTGAGGCTAAATCGTGTGTTTCGCATGGATTTGAAGCTAGCTCGTTTGTTTCGCATGCTGTTGAAGCTAAATCATGTATATCACAAGTATTTGAAGCTATATCATACGTTTCGCATGGATTCCAAGATAACCCTTCTAATTCGCATTGATTTGAATCTAAATCATGTGTTTCGCATGGATTTGAAGCTAACTCGTTTTTTTCGCTAGTAGTTGAAGCTAAATCATGCATATCACAAGTATTTGAAGCTAAACCATTTGTTTCGCATGGATTCGAAGATAAGCCTTCTACATCGCATTGATTTTAATCTAAATCATGTGTTTCGCATGGATTTGAAGCTAACTCGTTTGTTTCGCATGCTGTTGAAGCTAAATCATGTATATCGCAAGTATTTGAAACTAAACCATTTGCTTCGCATGGATTCGAAGATCAGCCTTCTACTTCGCATTGATTTGAAGCTAAATCATGTGTTTCGCATGGATTTGAAGCTTACTCGTTTGTTTCGCATGCTGTTGAAGCTAAATCATGTATATCACAAGTATTTGAAGCTAAACTATTCGTTTCGCATGGATTCGAAGATAAGCCTTCTACTTCGCATTGATTTGAAGCTAAATCATGTGTTTCGCATGGATTATAAGCTAACTCGTTTATTTCGCATGCAGCTGAAGCTAAATCGTGTATATCACAAGTATATGAAGCTGATCCACTTGTTTCGCATGGATTCGAAGATAAGCCTTCCACTTCGCATTGATTTGATGCTAAATCATGTGTTTCGCATGGATTTGAAGCTAACTCGTTTGTTTCGCATGCTGTTGAAGCTAACTCAAGTGGATCACAAGTATTTGAAGCTAAACCATTTGCTTCGCATGGATTCGAAGTTAACTCGTTTGTTTCGCATGCAGTTGAAGCTAAATCACGTATATCAGAAGTATTTGCAGCTAAACCATTTGTTTCGCATGGATACGAAGATAAGCCTTCTACTTCGCATTGATTTGAAGCTAAATCATGTGTTTCGCATGGATTTGAATCTAACTCGTTTGTTTCGCATGCTGTTGAAGCTAAATCATGTATATCGCAAGTATTTGAAGCTAAACCATTTGCTTCGCATGGATTCGAAGATCAGCCTTCTACTTCGCATTGATTTGAAGCTAAATCATGTGTTTCGCATGGATTTGAAGCTTACTCGTTTGTTTCGCATGCTGTTGAAGCTAAATCATGTATATCACAAGTATTTGAAGCTAAACCATTTGTTTCGCATGGATACGAAGATAACCCTTCTACTTCGCATTGATTTGAAGCTAAATCATGTGTTTCGCATGGATTATAAGCTAACTCGTTTGTTTCGCATGCAGTTGAAGCTAAATCGTGTATACCACAAGTATTTGAAGCTAAACCATTTGTTTCGCATGGATTCGAAGATAAGCCTTCTACTTCGCATTGATTTGAAGCTAAATCATGTGTTTCGCATGGATTTGAATCTAACTCGTTTGTTTCGCATGCTGTTGAAGCTAAATCATGTATATCGCAAGTATTTGAAACTAAACCATTTGCTTCGCATGGATTCGAAGATCTGCCTTCTACTTCGCATTGATTTGAAGCTAAATCATGTGTTTCGCATGGATTTGAAGCTTACTCGTTTGTTTCGCATGCTGTTGAAGCTAAATCATGTATATCACAAGTATTTGAAGCTAAACCATTTGTTTCGCATGGATACGAAGATAACCCTTCTACTTCGCATTGATTTGAAGCTAAATCATGTGTTCCGCATGGATTTGAAGCTAACTCGTTTGTTTCGCATGCTGTTGAAGCTAACTCAAGTGTATCAAAAGTATTTGAAGCTAAACCATTTGCTTCGCATGGATTCGAAGATCAGCCTTCTACTTCGCATTGATTTGAAGCTAAATCATGTGTTCCGCATGGATTTTAAGCTAACTCGTTTGTTTCGCATGCAGTTGAGGCTAAATCATGTATATCACAAGTATTTGAAGCTAAACCATTTGATTCCCATGGTTTTGAAGCTAAGCTTTCTACTTCGCATTGATTTGAAGATAAATCATGTACTTCGCTTGGATTTGAAGATAACTCATCTGTTTCGCATGCTGTTGAAGCTAAATCATGTATATCACAAGTATTTGAAGCTAAACCATTTGCTTCGCATGGATTCGAAGATCAGCCTTCTACTTCGCATTGATTTGATGCTAAATCATGTGTTTCGCATGGATTTGAAGCAAACTCGTTTGTTTCGCATGCTGTTGAAGCTAAATCATGTATATCACAAGTATTTGAAGCTATATCATACGTTTCGCATGGATTCCAAGATAACCCTTCTAATTCGCATTGATTTGAATCTAAATCATGTGTTTCGCATGGATTTGAAGATAACTCGTTTGTTTCGCATGCTGTTGAAGATAAATCATGTATGTCACAAGTATTTGAAGCTAAACCATTTGTTACGCATGGATTCGAAGATCAGCCTTCTACTTCGCATTGAATTTAATCTAAATCATGTGTTTCCCATGGATTTGAAGCTAACTCGTTTGTTTCGCATGCAGTTGAAGCTGAATCATGTATATCACAAGTATTTGAAGCTAAACTATTCGTTTCGCATGGATTCGAAGATAAGCCTTCCACTTCGCATTGATTTGATGCTAAATCATGTGTTTCGCATGGATTTGAAGCAAACTCGTTTGTTTCGCATGCTGTTGAAGCTAAATCATGTATATCACAAGTATTTGAAGCTATATCATACGTTTCGCATGGATTCCAAGATAACCCTTCTAATTCGCATTGATTTGAATCTAAATCATGTGTTTCGCATGGATTTGAAGATAACTCGTTTGTTTCGCATGCTGTTGAAGATAAATCATGTATGTCACAAGTATTTGAAGCTAAACCATTTGTTACGCATGGATTCGAAGATCAGCCTTCTACTTAGCATTGATTTGATGCTAAATCATGTGTTTCGCATGGATTTGAAGCTAACTCGTTTGTTTCGCATGCTGTTGAAGCTAAATCATGTATATCACAAGTATTTGAAGCTATATCATTTGTTTCGCATGGATTCGAAGGTAACCCTTCTAATTCGCATTGATTTGAGGCTAAATCATGTGTTTCGCTTGGATTTGAAGCTAACTCGTTTGTTTCGCATGATGTTGAAGCTAACTCAAGTGTATCAAAAGTATTTGAAGCTAAACCATTTGCTTCGCATGGATTCGATGATCAGCCTTCTACTTCGCATTGATTTGAAGCTAAATCATGTGTTCCGCATGGATTTTAAGCTAACTCGTTTGTTTCGCATGCAGTTGAAGCTAAATCATGTATATCACAAGTATTTGAAGCTAAACCATTTGATTCCCTTGGTTTTGAAGCTAAGCTTTCTACTTCGCATTGATTTGAAGATAAATCATGTACTTCGCTTGGATTTGAAGATAACTCATTTGTTTCGCATGCTGTTGAAGCTAAATCATGTATATCACAAGTATTTGAAGCTAAACCATTTGCTTCGCATGGATTCGAAGATCAGCCTTCTACTTCGCATTGATTTGATGCTAAATCATGTGTTTCGCATGGATTTGAAGCTAACTCGTTTGTTTCGCATGCTGTTGAAGCTAAATCATGTATATCACAAGTATTTGAAGGTATATAATACGTTTCGCATGGATTCCAAGATAACCCTTCTAATTCGCATTGATTTGAAGCTAAATCATGTGTTTCGCATGGATTTGAAGCTAACTCGTTTGTTTCGCATGCTGTTGAAGCTAAATCATGTATATCACAAGTATTTGAAGCTAAACTATTTGTATCGGATGGGATCGAAGATAAGCCTCCTACTTCGCATTGATTTGAAGCTAAATCATGCGTTTCGCATGGATTTGAAGCTAACTCGTTTGTATCGCATGCTGTTGAAGCTAAATCATATATATCACAAGTATTTGAAGCTAAACCATTTGTTTCGCATTTATTCGAAGCTAAGCCGTCTACTTCGCATTGATTTGAGGCTAAATCATGTGCTTCGCTTGGTTTTGAAGCTAACTCGTTTTTTTTCGCATGCAGTTGTAGCTAAATCATGTATATCACAAGTATATGAAGCTAAACCATTTGCTTCGCATGGATTCGAAGATCAGCCTTCTACTTCGCATTGATTTTAATCTAAATCATGTCTTTCGCATGGATTTAAAGCTAACTCGTTTGTTTCGCATGCAGTTGAAGCTGAATCATGTATATCACAAGTATTTGAAGCTAAACTATTCGTTTCGCATGGATTCGAAGATATTCCTTCCACTTCGCATTGATTTGATGCTAAATCGTGTGTTTCGCAAGGATTTGAAGCTAACTCGTTTGTTTCGCATGCTGTTGTAGCTAACTCAAGTGTATCAAAAGTATTTGAAGCTAAACCATTTGCTTCACATGGATTCGAAGATCAGCCTTCTACTTCGCATTGATTTGAAGCTAAATCATGTGTTCCGCATGGATTTTAAGCTAACTCGTTTGTTTCGCATGCAGTTGAAGCTAAATCATGTATCTCACAAGTATTTGAAGCTAAACCACTTTGATTCCATGGTTTTGAAGCTAAGCTTTCTACTTCGCATTGATTTGAAGATAAATCATGTGTTTCACTTGGATTTGAAGTTAACTCATTTGTTTCGCATGCTGTTGAAGCTAAATCATGTATATTACAAGTATTTGAAGCTAAACCATTTGCTTCGCATGGATTCGGAGATCAGCCTTCTACTTCGCATTGATTTGATGCTAAATCATGTGTTTCGCATGGATTTCAAGCTAACTCGTCTGTTTCGCATGCTGTTGAAACTAAATCATGTATATCACAAGTATTTGAAGCTATATCATACGTTTCGCATGCATTCCAAGATAACCCTTCTAATGCGCATTAATTTGAAGATAAATCATGTGTTTCGCTTGGATTTGAAGCTAACTCGTTTGTTTCGCATTCTGTTGAAGCTAAATCAAGTGTATCAAAAGTATTTGAAGCTAAACCATTTGCTTCGCATGGATTCGAAGATCAGCCTTCTACTTCGCATTGATTTGAAGCTAAATCATGTCTTCCGCATGGATTTTAAGCTAACCCGTTTGTATCGCATGCAGTTGAAGCTAAATCATGTGCATCACAAGTATTTGAACCTAAACTATTCGTTACGCATGGATTCGAATTTAACTCGTTTGTTTCGCATGCAGTTGAAGCTAAATCACGTATATCACAAGTATTTGCAGCTAAACCATTTGTTTCGCATGGATTCGAAGATAAGCCTTCTACTTCGCATTGATTTTAATCTAAATCATGTGTTTCGCATGGATTTGAAGCTAACTCGTTATTTCGCATGCTGTTGATGCTAAATCATGTAATCACACGTATTTGCAGCTAAACCATTTGTTACGCATGGATTCGAAGATCAGCCTTCTACTTCGCATTGATTTGAAGCTAAATCATGTGTTTCGCATGGATTTCAATCTAACTCGTTTATTTCGCATGCTGTTGAAGCTAAATCATGTATATCACAAGTATAAGAAGCTAAACCATTTGTTTCGCATTTATTCGAAGCTAAGCCTTCTACTTCGCATTGATTTGAGGCTAAATCATGTGTTTCGCTTGGTTTTGAAATAACTCGTTTTTTTCGCATGCTGTTAAAGCTAAATCATGTATATCACAAGTATTTGAAGCTATATCATACGTTCGCATGGATTCCAAGACAACCCTTCTAATTCGCATTGATTTGAAGCTAAATCATGTGTTTCGCATGGATTTGAAGCTAACTCGTTTGTTTCGCATGCTGTTGAAGCTAACTCATGTATATCACAAGTATTTGAAACTAAACATTTGTTACGCATGGATTCGAAGATCAGCCTTCTACTTAGCATTGATTTGATGCTAAATCATGTGTTTCGCATGGATTTGAAGCTTACTCGTTTGTTTCGCATGCTGTTGAAGCTAAATCATGTATATCACAAGTATTTGAAGCTAAACCATTTGCTTCGCATGGATTCGAAGATCAGCCTTCTACTTCGCATTGATTTGAAGCTAAATCATGTGTTTCGCATGGATTTGAAGCTAACTCGTTTGCATCGCATGCTGTTGAAGCTAAATCATATATATCACAAGTATTTGAAGCTAAACCATTTGTTTCGCATTTATTCGAAGCTAAGCCTTCTACTTCGCATTGATTTGAGGCTAAATCATGTGTTTCGCTTGGTTTGAAGCTAACTCGTCTTTTTCGCATGCAGTTGTAGCTAAATCATGTATATCACAAGTATTTGAAGCTAAACCATTTGTTTCGCATGGATTCGAAGATAAGCCTTCTACTTCGCATTGATTTTAATCTAAATCATGTGTTTCGCATGGATTTAAAGCTAACTCGTTTGTTTCGCATGCAGTTGAAGCTGAATCATGTATATCACAAGTATTTGAAGCTAAACCATTTGTTTCGCATTTATTCGAAGCTAAGCCGTCTACTTCGCATTGATTTGAGGCTAAATCATGTGCTTCGCTTGGTTTTGAAGCTAACTCGTTTTTTTTCGCATGCAGTTGTAGCTAAATCATGTATATCACAAGTATATGAAGCTAAACCATTTGCTTCGCATGGATTCGAAGATCAGCCTTCTACTTCGCATTGATTTTAATCTAAATCATGTCTTTCGCATGGATTTAAAGCTAACTCGTTTGTTTCGCATGCAGTTGAAGCTGAATCATGTATATCACAAGTATTTGAAGCTAAACTATTCGTTTCGCATGGATTCGAAGATATTCCTTCCACTTCGCATTGATTTGATGCTAAATCGTGTGTTTCGCAAGGATTTGAAGCTAACTCGTTTGTTTCGCATGCTGTTGTAGCTAACTCAAGTGTATCAAAAGTATTTGAAGCTAAACCATTTGCTTCACATGGATTCGAAGATCAGCCTTCTACTTCGCATTGATTTGAAGCTAAATCATGTGTTCCGCATGGATTTTAAGCTAACTCGTTTGTTTCGCATGCAGTTGAAGCTAAATCATGTATATCACAAGTATTTGAAGCTAAACCATTTGATTCCCATGGTTTTGAAGCTAAGCTTTCTACTTCGCATTGATTTGAAGATAAATTATGTGTTTCACTTGGATTTGAAGATAACTCATTTGTTTCGCATGCTGTTGAAGCTAAATCATGTATATTACAAGTATTTGAAGCTAAACCATTTGCTTCGCATGGATTCGGAGATCAGCCTTCTACTTCGCATTGATTTGATGCTAAATCATGTGTTTCGCATGGATTTCAAGCTAACTCGTCTGTTTCGCATGCTGTTGAAACTAAATCATGTATATCACAAGTATTTGAAGCTATATCATACGTTTCGCATGCATTCCAAGATAACCCTTCTAATGCGCATTAATTTGAAGATAAATCATGTGTTTCGCTTGGATTTGAAGCTAACTCGTTTGTTTCGCATTCTGTTGAAGCTAAATCAAGTGTATCAAAAGTATTTGAAGCTAAACCATTTGCTTCGCATGGATTCGAAGATCAGCCTTCTACTTCGCATTGATTTGAAGCTAAATCATGTCTTCCGCATGGATTTTAAGCTAACCCGTTTGTATCGCATGCAGTTGAAGCTAAATCATGTGCATCACAAGTATTTGAACCTAAACTATTCGTTACGCATGGATTCGAATTTAACTCGTTTGTTTCGCATGCAGTTGAAGCTAAATCACGTATATCACAAGTATTTGCAGCTTAAACCATTTGTTTCGCATGGATTCGAAGATAAGCCTTCTACTTCGCATTGATTTTAAACTAAATCATGTGTTTCGCATGGATTTGAAGCTAACTCGTTTGTTTCGCATGATGTTGAAGCTAACTCAAGTGTATGAAAAGTATTTGAAGCTAAACCATTTGCTTCGCATGGATTCGAAGATCAGCCTTCTACTTCGCATTGATTTGAAGCTAAATCATGTGTTCCGCATGGATTTTAAGCTAACTCGTTTGTTTCGCATGCAGTTGAAGCTAAATCATGTATATCACAAGTATTTGAAGCTAAACCATTTGATTCCCTTGGTTTTGAAGCTAAGCTTTCTACTTCGCATTGATTTGAAGATAAATCATGTACTTCGCTTGGATTTGAAGATAACTCATTTGTTTCGCATGCTGTTGAAGCTAAATCATGTATATCACAAGTATTTGAAGCTAAACCATTTGCTTCGCATGGATTCGAAGATCAGCCTTCTACTTCGCATTGATTTGATGCTAAATCATGTGTTTCGCATGGATTTGAAGCTAACTCGTTTGTTTCGCATGCTGTTGAAGCTAAATCATGTATATCACAAGTATTTGAAGGTATATAATACGTTTCGCATGGATTCCAAGATAACCCTTCTAATTCGCATTGATTTGAAGCTAAATCATGTGTTTCGCATGGATTTGAAGCTAACTCGTTTGTTTCGCATGCTGTTGAAGCTAAATCATGTATATCACAAGTATTTGAAGCTAAACTATTTGTATCGGATGGGATCGAAGATAAGCCTCCTACTTCGCATTGATTTGAAGCTAAATCATGCGTTTCGCATGGATTTGAAGCTAACTCGTTTGTATCGCATGCTGTTGAAGCTAAATCATATATATCACAAGTATTTGAAGCTAAACCATTTGTTTCGCATTTATTCGAAGCTAAGCCGTCTACTTCGCATTGATTTGAGGCTAAATCATGTGCTTCGCTTGGTTTTGAAGCTAACTCGTTTTTTTTCGCATGCAGTTGTAGCTAAATCATGTATATCACAAGTATATGAAGCTAAACCATTTGCTTCGCATGGATTCGAAGATCAGCCTTCTACTTCGCATTGATTTTAATCTAAATCATGTCTTTCGCATGGATTTAAAGCTAACTCGTTTGTTTCGCATGCAGTTGAAGCTGAATCATGTATATCACAAGTATTTGAAGCTAAACTATTCGTTTCGCATGGATTCGAAGATATTCCTTCCACTTCGCATTGATTTGATGCTAAATCGTGTGTTTCGCAAGGATTTGAAGCTAACTCGTTTGTTTCGCATGCTGTTGTAGCTAACTCAAGTGTATCAAAAGTATTTGAAGCTAAACCATTTGCTTCACATGGATTCGAAGATCAGCCTTCTACTTCGCATTGATTTGAAGCTAAATCATGTGTTCCGCATGGATTTTAAGCTAACTCGTTTGTTTCGCATGCAGTTGAAGCTAAATCATGTATCTCACAAGTATTTGAAGCTAAACCATTTGATTCCCATGGTTTTGAAGCTAAGCTTTCTACTTCGCATTGATTTGAAGATAAATCATGTGTTTCACTTGGATTTGAAGTTAACTCATTTGTTTCGCATGCTGTTGAAGCTAAATCATGTATATTACAAGTATTTGAAGCTAAACCATTTGCTTCGCATGGATTCGGAGATCAGCCTTCTACTTCGCATTGATTTGATGCTAAATCATGTGTTTTCGCATGGATTTCAAGCTAACCTCGTCTGTTTCGCATGCTGTTGAAACTAAATCATGTATATCACAAGTATTTGAAGCTATATCATACGTTTCGCATGCATTCCAAGATAACCCTTCTAATGCGCATTAATTTGAAGATAAATCATGTGTTTCGCTTGGATTTGAAGCTAACTCGTTTGTTTCGCATTCTGTTGAAGCTAAATCAAGTGTATCAAAAGTATTTGAAGCTAAACCATTTGCTTCGCATGGATTCGAAGATCAGCCTTCTACTTCGCATTGATTTGAAGCTAAATCATGTCTTCCGCATGGATTTTAAGCTAACCCGTTTGTATCGCATGCAGTTGAAGCTAAATCATGTGCATCACAAGTATTTGAACCTAAACTATTCGTTACGCATGGATTCGAATTTAACTCGTTTGTTTCGCATGCAGTTGAAGCTAAATCACGTATATCACAAGTATTTGCAGCTAAACCATTTGTTTCGCATGGATTCGAAGATAAGCCTTCTACTTCGCATTGATTTTAATCTAAATCATGTGTTTCGCATGGATTTGAAGCTAACTCGTTTATTTCGCATGCTGTTGATGCTAAATCATGTAATCACACGTATTTGCAGCTAAACCATTTGTTACGCATGGATTCGAAGATCAGCCTTCTACTTCGCATTGATTTGAAGCTAAATCATGTGTTCCGCATGGATTTTAAGCTAACTCGTTTGTTTCGCATGCAGTTGAAGCTAAATCATGTATATCACAAGTATTTGAAGCTAAACCATTTGATTCCCTTGGTTTTGAAGCTAAGCTTTCTACTTCGCATTGATTTGAAGATAAATCATGTACTTCGCTTGGATTTGAAGATAACTCATTTGTTTCGCATGCTGTTGAAGCTAAATCATGTATATCACAAGTATTTGAAGCTAAACCATTTGCTTCGCATGGATTCGAAGATCAGCCTTCTACTTCGCATTGATTTGATGCTAAATCATGTGTTTCGCATGGATTTGAAGCTAACTCGTTTGTTTCGCATGCTGTTGAAGCTAAATCATGTATATCACAAGTATTTGAAGGTATATAATACGTTTCGCATGGATTCCAAGATAACCCTTCTAATTCGCATTGATTTGAAGCTAAATCATGTGTTTCGCATGGATTTGAAGCTAACTCGTTTGTTTCGCATGCTGTTGAAGCTAAATCATGTATATCACAAGTATTTGAAGCTAAACTATTTGTATCGGATGGGATCGAAGATAAGCCTCCTACTTCGCATTGATTTGAAGCTAAATCATGCGTTTCGCATGGATTTGAAGCTAACTCGTTTGTATCGCATGCTGTTGAAGCTAAATCATATATATCACAAGTATTTGAAGCTAAACCATTTGTTTCGCATTTATTCGAAGCTAAGCCGTCTACTTCGCATTGATTTGAGGCTAAATCATGTGCTTCGCTTGGTTTTGAAGCTAACTCGTTTTTTTCGCATGCAGTTGTAGCTAAATCATGTATATCACAAGTATATGAAGCTAAACCATTTGCTTCGCATGGATTCGAAGATCAGCCTTCTACTTCGCATTGATTTTAATCTAAATCATGTCTTTCGCATGGATTTAAAGCTAACTCGTTTGTTTCGCATGCAGTTGAAGCTGAATCATGTATATCACAAGTATTTGAAGCTAAACTATTCGTTTCGCATGGATTCGAAGATATTCCTTCCACTTCGCATTGATTTGATGCTAAATCGTGTGTTTCGCAAGGATTTGAAGCTAACTCGTTTGTTTCGCATGCTGTTGTAGCTAACTCAAGTGTATCAAAAGTATTTGAAGCTAAACCATTTGCTTCACATGGATTCGAAGATCAGCCTTCTACTTCGCATTGATTTGAAGCTAAATCATGTGTTCCGCATGGATTTTAAGCTAACTCGTTTGTTTCGCATGCAGTTGAAGCTAAATCATGTATCTCACAAGTATTTGAAGCTAAACCATTTGATTCCCATGGTTTTGAAGCTAAGCTTTCTACTTCGCATTGATTTGAAGATAAATCATGTGTTTCACTTGGATTTGAAGTTAACTCATTTGTTTCGCATGCTGTTGAAGCTAAATCATGTATATTACAAGTATTTGAAGCTAAACCATTTGCTTCGCATGGATTCGAAGATCAGCCTTCTACTTCGCATTGATTTGAAGCTAAATCATGTCTTCCGCATGGATTTTAAGCTAACCCGTTTGTATCGCATGCAGTTGAAGCTAAATCATGTGCATCACAAGTATTTGAACCTAAACTATTCGTTACGCATGGATTCGAATTTAACTCGTTTGTTTCGCATGCAGTTGAAGCTAAATCACGTATATCACAAGTATTTGCAGCTAAACCATTTGTTTCGCATGGATTCGAAGATAAGCCTTCTACTTCGCATTGATTTTAAACTAAATCATGTGTTTCGAATGGATTTGAAGCTAACTCGTTTGTTTCGCATGATGTTGAAGCTAACTCAAGTGTATGAAAAGTATTTGAAGCTAAACCATTTGCTTCGCATGGATTCGAAGATCAGCCTTCTACTTCGCATTGATTTGAAGCTAAATCATGTGTTCCGCATGGATTTTAAGCTAACTCGTTTGTTTCGCATGCAGTTGAAGCTAAATCATGTATATCACAAGTATTTGAAGCTAAACCATTTGATTCCCTTGGTTTTGAAGCTAAGCTTTCTACTTCGCATTGATTTGAAGATAAATCATGTACTTCGCTTGGATTTGAAGATAACTCATTTGTTTCGCATGCTGTTGAAGCTAAATCATGTATATCACAAGTATTTGAAGCTAAACCATTTGCTTCGCATGGATTCGAAGATCAGCCTTCTACTTCGCATTGATTTGATGCTAAATCATGTGTTTCGCATGGATTTGAAGCTAACTCGTTTGTTTCGCATGCTGTTGAAGCTAAATCATGTATATCACAAGTATTTGAAGGTATATAATACGTTTCGCATGGATTCCAAGATAACCCTTCTAATTCGCATTGATTTGAAGCTAAATCATGTGTTTCGCATGGATTTGAAGCTAACTCGTTTGTTTCGCATGCTGTTGAAGCTAAATCATGTATATCACAAGTATTTGAAGCTAAACTATTTGTATCGGATGGGATCGAAGATAAGCCTCCTACTTCGCATTGATTTGAAGCTAAATCATGCGTTTCGCATGGATTTGAAGCTAACTCGTTTGTATCGCATGCTGTTGAAGCTAAATCATATATATCACAAGTATTTGAAGCTAAACCATTTGTTTCGCATTTATTCGAAGCTAAGCCGTCTACTTCGCATTGATTTGAGGCTAAATCATGTGCTTCGCTTGGTTTTGAAGCTAACTCGTTTTTTTTCGCATGCAGTTGTAGCTAAATCATGTATATCACAAGTATATGAAGCTAAACCATTTGCTTCGCATGGATTCGAAGATCAGCCTTCTACTTCGCATTGATTTTAATCTAAATCATGTCTTTCGCATGGATTTAAAGCTAACTCGTTTGTTTCGCATGCAGTTGAAGCTGAATCATGTATATCACAAGTATTTGAAGCTAAACTATTCGTTTCGCATGGATTCGAAGATATTCCTTCCACTTCGCATTGATTTGATGCTAAATCGTGTGTTTCGCAAGGATTTGCGCATTGATTTGATGCTAAATCGTGTGTTTCGCAAGGATTTGAAGCTAACTCGTTTGTTTCGCATGCTGTTGTAGCTAACTCAAGTGTATCAAAAGTATTTGAAGCTAAACCATTTGCTTCACATGGATTCGAAGATCAGCCTTCTACTTCGCATTGATTTGAAGCTAAATCATGTGTTTCCGCATGGATTTTAAGCTAACTCGTTTGTTTTCGCATGCAGTTGAAGCTAAATCATGTATCTCACAAGTATTTGAAGCTAAACCAATTTGATTCCCATGGTTTTGAAGCTAAGCTTTCTACTTCGGCATTGATTTGAAGATAAATCATGTGTTTCACTTGGATTTTGAAGTTAACTCATTTGTTTCGCATGCTGTTGAAGCTAAATCATGTATATTACAAGTATTTGAAGCTAAACCATTTGCTTCGCATGGATTCGGAGATCAGCCTTCTACTTCGCATTGATTTGATGCTAAATCATGTGTTTTCGCATGGATTTCAAGCTAACTCGTCTGTTTCGCATGCTGTTGAAACTAAAATCATGTATATCAACAAGTATTTGAAGCTATATCATACGTTTCGCATGCATTCCAAGATAACCCTTCTAATGCGCATTAATTTGAAGATAAATCATGTGTTTCGCTTGGATTTGAAGCTAACTCGTTTTGTTTCGCATTCTGTTGAAGCTAAATCAAGTGTATCAAAAAGTATTTGAAGCTAAACCATTTGCTTCGCATGGATTCGAAGATCAGCCCTTCTACTTCGCATTGATTTGAAAGCTAAATCATGTCTTCCGCATGGATTTTAAGCTAACCCGTTTGTATCGCATGCAGTTGAAGCTAAATCATGTGCATCACAAGTATTTGAACCTAAACTATTTCGTTACGCATGGATTCGAATTTAACTCGTTTTGTTTCGCAATGCAGTTGAAGCTAAATCACGTATATCACAAGTATTTGCAGCTAAACCATTTGTTTCGCATGGATTCGAAAGATAAGCCTTCTACTTCGCATTGATTTTAATCTAAATCATGGTGTTTCGCATGGATTTGAAGCTAACTCGTTTATTTCGCATGCTGTTGATGCTAAATCATGTAATCAACACGTATTTGCAGCTAAACCATTTGTTACGCATGGATTCGAAGATCAGCCTTCTACTTCGCATTGATTTGAAGCTAAATCATGTGTTCCGCATGGATTTTAAGCTAACTCGTTTGTTTTCGCATGCAGTTTGAAGCTAAATCATGTATATCACAAGTATTTGAAGCTAAACCATTTGATTCCCTTGGTTTTTTGAAGCTAAGCTTTCTACTTCGCATTGATTTGAAGATAAATCATGTACTTCGCTTGGATTTGAAGATAACTCATTTGTTTCGCATGCTGTTGAAGCTAAATCATGTATATCACAAGTATTTGAAAGCTAAACCATTTGCTTCGCATGGATTCGAAGATCAGCCTTCTACTTCCGCATTGATTTGATGCTAAATCATGTGTTTCGCATGGATTTGAAGCTAACTCGTTTGTTTCGCCATGCTGTTGAAGCTAAATCATGTTATATCACAAGTATTTGAAGGTATATAATACGTTTCGCATGGATTCCCAAGATAACCCCTTCTAATTCGCATTGATTTGAAGCTAAAATCATGTGTTTTCGCATGGATTTGAAGCTAACTCGTTTGTTTCGCATGCTGTTGAAGCTAAATCATGTATATCACAAGTATTTGAAGCTAAACTATTTGTATCGGATGGGATCGAAGATAAGCCTCCTACTTCGCATTGATTTGAAGCTAAATCATGCGTTTTCGCATGGATTTGAAGCTAACTCGTTTGTATCGCATGCTGTTGAAGCTAAATCATATATAATCACAAGTATTTGAAGCTAAACCATTTGTTTCGCATTTATTCGAAGCTAAGCCGTCCTACTTCGCATTGATTTGAGGCTAAATCATGTGCTTCGCTTGGTTTTTGAAGCTAACTCGTTTTTTTCGCATGCAGTTGTAGCTAAATCATGTATATCACAAGTATATGAAGCTAAACCATTTGCTTCGCATGGATTCGAAGATCAGCCTTCTACTTTCGGCATTGATTTTAATCTAAATCATGTCTTTCGCATGGATTTAAAGCTAACTCGTTTGTTTCGCATGCAGTTGAAGCTGAATCATGTATATCACAAGTATTTGAAGCTAAACTATTCGTTTCGCATGGATTCGAAGATATTCCTTCCACTTCGCATTGATTTGATGCTAAAATCGTGTGTTTCGCAAGGATTTGAAGCTAACTCGTTTGTTTCGCATGCTGTTGTAGCTAACTCCAAGTGTATCAAAAGTATTTGAAGCTAAACCATTTTGCTTCACATGGATTCGAAGATCAGCCTTCTACTTCGCATTGATTTGAAGCTAAATCATGTGTTTCCGCATGGATTTTAAGCTAACTCGTTTGTTTTCGCATGCAGTTGAAGCTAAATCATGTATCTCACAAGTATTTGAAGCTAAACCATTTGATTTCCCATGGTTTTTGAAGCTAAGCTTTCTACTTCGCATTGATTTGAAGATAAATCATGTGTTTCACTTGGATTTGAAGTTAACTCATTTGTTTCGCATGCTGTTGAAGCTAAATCATGTATATTACAAGTATTTGAAGCTAAACCATTTTGCTTTCGCATGGATTCGGAGATCAGCCTTCTACTTCGCATTGATTTGATGCTAAATCATGTGTTTCGCATGGATTTTCAAGCTAACTCGTCTGTTTCGCATGCTGTTGAAACTAAATCATGTATATCACAAGTATTTGAAGCTATATCATACGTTTCGCATGCATTCCAAGATAACCCTTCTAATGCGCATTAATTTGAAGATAAATCATGTGTTTCGCTTGGATTTGAAGCTAACTCGTTTTGTTTCGCATTCTGTTGAAGCTAAATCAAGTGTATCAAAAGTATTTGAAGCTAAACCATTTGCTTCGCATGGATTCGAAGATCAGCCTTCTACTTCGCAATTGATTTGAAGCTAAATCATGTCTTCCGCATGGATTTTAAGCTAACCCGTTTGTATCGCATGCAGTTGAAGCTAAATCATGTGCATCACAAGTATTTGAACCTAAACTATTCGTTACGCATGGATTTCGAATTTTAACTCGTTTGTTTCGCATGCAGTTTGAAGCTAAATCACGTATATCACAAGTATTTTGCAGCTAAACCCATTTGTTTTCGCATGGATTCGAAGATTAAGCCTTCTACTTCGCATTGATTTTAATCTAAATCATGTGTTTTCGCATGGATTTTGAAGCTAACTCGTTTATTTCGCATGCTGTTGATGCTAAATCATGTAATCACACGTATTTTGCAGCTAAACCATTTTGTTACGCATGGATTCGAAGATCAGCCTTCTACTTCGCATTGATTTGAAGCTAAATCATGTGTTTCGCATGGATTTGAATCTAACCTCGTTTATTTCGCATGCTGTTGAAGCTAAATCATGTATATCACAAGTATAAGAAGCTAAACCATTTGTTTCGCATTTATTCGAAAGCTAAGCCTTCTACTTCGCATTGATTTGAGGCTAAATCATGTGTTTCGCTTGGTTTTGAAAATAACTCGTTTTTTTTTTCGCATGCTGTTAAAGCTTAAATCATGTATATCACAAGTATTTGAAGCTAAACCATTTGCTTCGCATGGATTCGAAGATCAGCCTTCTACTTCGCATTGATTTGAAGCCTAAATCATGTGTTTCGCATGGATTTGAAATCTAACTCGTTTATTTCGCATGCTGTTGAAGCTAAATCATGTATATCACAAGTATAAGAAAGCTAAACCATTTGTTTTCGCATTTATTTCGAAGCTAAGCCTTCTACTTCGCATTGATTTGAGGCTAAATCATGTGTTTCGCTTGGTTTTTGAAAATAACTCGTTTTTTTTCGCATGCTGTTAAAGCTAAATCATGTATATCACAAGTATTTGAAGCTATATCATACGTTTCGCATGGATTCCAAGACAAACCCTTCTAATTCGCATTGATTTGAAGCTAAATCATGTGTTTCGCATGGATTTGAAGCTAACTCGTTTGTTTCGCATGCTGTTGAAGCTAACTCATGTATATCACAAGTATTTGAAACTAAAACCATTGGTTTACGCATGGATTCGAAGATCAGCCCTTCTACTTAGCATTGATTTTGATGCTAAATCATGTGTTTCGCATGGATTTGAAGCTTACTCGTTTGTTTCGCATGCTGTTGAAGCTAAATCATGTATATCACAAGTATTTGAAGCTAAAAACCATTTTGTATCGCACTGATTTGAAGCTAAATCATGTGTTTTCGCATGGATTTGAAGCTAACTCGTTTGTTTCGCATGCAGTTGAAGCTAAATCATGTATATCACAAGTATTTGCAGCTAAACCATTTGTTACGCATGGATTCGAAGATCAGCCCTTCTACTTCGCATTGATTTGAAGCTAAATCATGTGTTTCGCTTGGTTTTGAAGCTAACTCGTTTTGTTTTCGCATGCAGTTGAAGCAGAATCATGTATATCACAAGTATTTGAAGCTAAACCATTTGTTTCGCATGGATTCGAAGATAAGCCTTCTACTTCGCATTGATTTTAATCTAAATCATGTGTTTCGCATGGATTTTAAAGCTAACTCGTTTGTTTCGCATGCAGTTGAAGGCTGAATCATGTATATCACAAGTATTTGAAGCTAAACTATTCGTTTCGCAAAAGATTCGAAGATAAGTCTTCCACTTCGCATTGATTTGATGCTAAATCATGTGTTTCGCAAGGATTTGAAGCTAACTCGTTTGTTTCGCATGCTGTTGAAGCTAACTCAAGTGTATCAAAAGTATTTTGAAGCTAAAACCATTTGCTTCGCATGGATTCGAAGATCAGCCTTCTACTTCGCATTGATTTGAAGCTAAATCATGTGTTCCGCATGGATTTTAAGCTAACTCGTTTGCTTCGCATGCAGTTGAATCTAAATCATGTATATCACAAGTATTTGAAGCTAAACCATTTGTATCGCATGGGATCGAAGATAAGCCTCCTACTTCGCATTGATTTGAAGCTAAATCATGTGTTTCGCATGGATTTGAAGCTAACTCGTTTGTTTCGCATGCTGTTGAAGCTAAATCATACATATCACAAGTATTTGAAGCTAAACCATTTGTTTCGCATTTATTCGAAGCTAAGCCTTCTACTTCGCATTGATTTGAGGCTAAATCATGTGTTTCGCTCGGTTTTGAAGCTAAATCATGTATATCACAAGTATTTGAAGCTAAACCATTTGCTTCGCATGGATTCGAAGATCAGCCTTCTACTTCGCATTGATTTGATGCTAAATCATGTGTTTCGCATGGATGTGAAGCTAACTCGTTTGTTTCGCATGCTGTTGAAGCTAAATCATGTATATCACAAGTATTTGAAGCTATATCATACGTTTCGCATGCATTCCAAGATAACCCTTCTAATTCGCATTGATTTGAAGATAAATCATGTGTTTCGCATGGATTTGAAGCTAACTCGTTTATTTCGCATGCTGTTGAACCTAAATCATGTAATCACAAGTATTTGCAGCTAAGCCATTTGTTACGCATTTATTCGAAGATCAGCCTTCTACTTCGCATTGATTTGATGCTAAATCATGTGTTTCGCATGGATTTGAAGCTAACTCGTTTGTTTCGCATGCTGTTGAAGCTAAATCATGTATATCACAAGTATTTGAAGCTATATCATACGTTTCGCATGGATTCCAAGATAACCCTTCTAATCCGCATTGATTTGAAGCTAAATCATGTGTTTCGCATGGATTTGAAGCTAACTCGTTTGTTTCGCATGCTGTTGAAGCTAAATCATGTATACCACAAGTATTTGAAGCTATATCATACGTTTCGCATGGATTCCAAGATAACCCTTCTAATTCGCATTGATTTGAAGATAAATCATGTGTTTCGCTTGGATTTGAATATAACTCATTTGTTTCGCATGCTGTTGAAGCTAAATCATGTATATCACAAGCATTTGAAGCTAAACCATTTGTTTCGCATGGATTCGAAGATATGCCTACTTCTTCGCATTGATTTGATGCTAAATCATGTGTTTCGCATGGATGTGAAGCTAACTCGTTTGTTTCGCATGCTGTTGAAGCTAAATCATGTATATCACAAGTATTTGAAGCTATATCATACGTTTCGCATGCATTCCAAGATAACCCTTCTAATTCGCATTGATTTGAAGATAAATCATGTGTTTCGCTTGGATTTGAATATAACTCATTTGTTTCGCATGCTGTTGAAGCTAAATCATGTATATCACAAGTATTTGAAGCTAAACCATTTGCTTCGCATGGATTCGAAGATCAACCTCCTACTTCGCATTGATTTGATGCTAAATCATGTGTTTCGCATGGATTTGAAGCTAACTCGTTTGCATCGCATGCTGTTGAAGCTAAATCATATATATCACAAGAATTTGAAGCTAAACCATTTGTTTCGCATTTATTCGAAGCTAAGCCTTCTACTTCGCATTGATTTGAGGCTAAATCATGTGTTTCGCTTGGTTTTGAAGCTAACTCGTCTTTTTCGCATGCAGTTGTAGCTAAATCATGTATATCACAAGTATTTGAAGCTAAACCATTTGTTTCGCATGGATTCGAAGATAAGCCTTCTACTTCGCATTGATTTTAATCTAAATCATGTGTTTCGCATGGATTTAAAGCTAACTCGTTTGTTTCGCATGCAGTTGAAGCTGAATCATGTATATCACAAGTATTTGAAGCTAAACTATTCGTTTCGCATGGATTCGAAGTTAACTCGTTTGTTTCGCATACAGTTGAAGCTAAATCATGTAATCACAAGTATTTGCAGCTAAGCCATTTGTTACGCATTTATTCGAAGATCAGCCTTCTACTTCGCATTGATTTGATGCTAAATCATGTGTTTCGCATGGATTTGAAGCTAACTCGTTTGTTTCGCATGCTGTTGAAGCTAAATCATGTATATCACAAGTATTTGAAGCTATATCATACGTTTCGCATGGATTCCAAGATAACCCTTCTAATCCGCATTGATTTGAAGCTAAATCATGTGTTTCGCATGGATTTGAAGCTAACTCGTTTGTTTCGCATGCTGTTGAAGCTAAATCATGTATACCACAAGTATTTGAAGCTATATCATACGTTTCGCATGGATTCCAAGATAACCCTTCTAATTCGCATTGATTTGAAGCTAAATCATGCGTTTCGGATGGATTTGAAGCTAACTCGTTTATTTCGCATGCTGTTGTAGCTAAATCATGTACATCACAAGTATAAGAAGCTAATCCATTTGTTTCGCATGGATTCGAAGATATGCCTGCTTCTTCGCATTGATTTGAGGCTAAATCATGTGTTTCGCTCGGTTTTGAAGCTAAATCATGTATATCACAAGTATTTGAAGCTAAACCATTTGCTTCGCATGGATTCGAAGATCAGCCTTCTACTTCGCATTGATTTGAGGCTAAATCATGTGTTTCGCTTGGTTTTAAAGCTAACTCGTTTTTTTCGCATGCAGTTGTAGCTAAATCATGTATATCACAAGTATTTGAAGCTAAACCATTTGTTTCGCATGGATTCGAAGATAAGCCTTCTACTTCGCATTGATTTTAATCTAAATCATGTGTTTCGCATGGATTTAAAGCTAACTCGTTTGTTTCGCATGCAGTTGAAGCTGAATCATGTATAACACAAGTATTTGAAGCTAAACTATTCGTTTCGCATGGATTCGAAGATAAGTCTTCCACTTCGCATTGATTTGATGCAAAATCATGTGTTTCGCAAGGATTTGAAGCTAACTCGTTTGTTTCGCATACTGTTGAAGCTAACTCAAGTGTATCAAAAGTATTTGAAGCTAAACCATTTGCTTCGCATGGATTCGAAGATCAGCCTTCTACTTCGCATTGATTTGAAGCTAAATCATGTGTTCCGCATGGATTTTAAGCTAACTCGTTTGTTTCGCATGCAGTTGAAGCTGAATCATGTATATCACAAGTATTTGAAGCTAAACTATTCGTTTCGCATGAATTCGAAGATAAGCCTTACACTTCGCATTGATTTGAGGCTAAATCATGTGTTTCGCTCGGTTTTGAAGCTAAATCATGTATATCACAAGTATTTGAAGCTAAACCATTTGCTTCGCATGGATTCGAAGATCAGCCTTCTACTTCGCATTGATTTGAAGCTAAATCATGCGTTTCGCATGGATTTGAAGCTAACTCGTTTATTTCGCATGCTGTTGTAGCTAAATCATGTACATCACAAGTATAAGAAGCTAATCCATTTGTTTCGCATGGATTCGAAGATATGCCTGCTTCTTCGCATTGATTTGAGTCTAAATCATGTGTTTCGCTCGGTTTTGAAGCTAACTCGTTTGTTTCGCATGCTGTTGAAGCTAAATCATGTATACCACAAGTATTTGAAGCTATATCATACGTTTCGCATGCATTCCAAGATAACCCTTCTAATTCGCATTGATTTGAAGATAAATCATGTGTTTCGCTTGGATTTGAATATAACTCATTTGTTTCGCATGCTGTTGAAGCTAAATCATGTATATCACAAGTATTTGAAGCTAAACCATTTGCTTCGCATGGATTCGAAGATCAGCCTCCTACTTCGCATTGATTTGATGCTAAATCATGTGTTTCGCATGGATTTGAAGCTAACTCGTTTGTTTCGCATGCTGTTGAAGCTAAATCATGTATACCACAAGTATTTGAAGCTATATCATACGTTTCGCATGGATTCCAAGATAACCCTTCTAATTCGCATTGATTTGAAGCTAAATCATGCGTTTCGCATGGATTTGAAGCTAACTCGTTTGTTTCGCATGCTGTAGAAGCTAAATCATATATATCACAAGTATTTGAAGCTAAACCATTTGTTTCGCATTTAATCGATGCTAAGCCTTCTACTTCGCATTGATTTGAGGCTAAATCATGTGTTTCGCTTGGTTTTAAAGCTAACTCGTTTTTTTCGCATGCAGTTGTAGCTAAATCGTGTATATCACAAGTATTTGAAGCTAAACCATTTGTTTCGCATGGATTCGAAGATAAGCCTTCTACTTCGCATTGATTTTAATCTAAATCATGTGTTTCGCATGGATTTAAAGCTAACTCGTTTGTTTCGCATGCAGTTGAAGCTGAATCATGTATATCACAAGTATTTGATGCTAAACTATTCGTTTCGCATGGATTCGAAGATAAGCCTTCCACTTCGCATTGATTTGAGGCTAAATCATGTGTTTCGCTCGGTTTTGAAGCTAAATCATGCATATCACAAGTATTTGAAGCTAAACCATTTGCTTCGCATGGATTCGAAGATCAGCCTTCTACTTCGCATTGATTTGATGCTAAATCATGTGTTTCGCATGGATTTGAAGCTAACTCGTTTGTTTCGCATGCTGTTGAAGCTAAATCATGTATATCACAAGTATTTGCAGCTAAACTATTTGTTACGCATGGATTCGAAGATCAGCCTTCTACTTCGCATTGATTTGATGCTAAATCATGTGTTTCGAATGGATTTGAAGCTAACTCGTTTGTTTCGCATGCTGTTGAAGCTAAATCATGTATATCACAAGTATTTGAAGCTAAACCATTTGTATCTCATGGGATCGAAGATAAGCCTCCTACTTCGCATTGATTTGAAGCTAAATCATGTGTTTCGCATGGATTTGAAGCTAACTCGTTTTTTCGCATGCTGTTGAAGCTAAATCATGTATATCACAAGTATTTGTAGCTATATCATACGTTTCGCATGGATTCCAAGACAACCCTTCTAATTCGCATTGATTTGAAGCTAAATCATGTGTTTCGCATGGATTTGAAGCTAACTCGTTTGTATCGCATGCAGTTGAAGCTAAATCATGTATATCACAAGTATTTGAAGCTAAACCATTTGTTTCGCATGGATTCGAAGATAAGCCTTCTACTTCGCATTGATTTTAATCTAAATCATGTGTTTCGCATGGATTTGAAGCTAACTCGTTTGTTTCGCATGCTGTTGAAGCTAAATCATGTATATCACAAGTATTTGAAGCTATATCATACGTTTCGCATGGATTCCAAGATAACCCTTCTAATTCGCATTGATTTGAATCTAAATCATGTGTTTCGCATGGATTTGAAGCTAACTCGTTTGTTTCGCATGCTGTTGATGCTAAATCATGTATATCACAAGTATTTGCAGCTAAACTATTTGTTACGCATGGATTCGAAGATCAGCCTTCTACTTCGCATTGATTTGATGCTAAATCATGTGTTTCGAATGGATTTGAAGCTAACTCGTTTGTTTCGCATGCTGTTGAAGCTAAATCATGTATATCACAAGTATTTGAAGCTAAACCATTTGTATCGCATGGGATCGAAGATAAGCCTCCTACTTCGCATTGATTTGAAGCTAAATCATGTGTTTCGCATGGATTTGAAGCTAACTCGTTTTTTCGCATGCTGTTGAAGCTAAATCATGTATATCACAAGTATTTGTAGCTATATCATACGTTTCGCATGGATTCCAAGACAACCCTTCTAATTCGCATTGATTTGAAGCTAAATCATGTGTGTCGCATGGATTTAAAGCTAACTCGTTTGTTTCGCATGCAGTTGAAGCTGAATCATGTATATCACAAGTATTTGAAGCTAAACTATTCGTTTCGCATGGATTCGAAGATAAGTCTTCCACTTCGCATTGATTTGATGCTAAATCATGTCTTTCGCAAGGATTTAAAGCTAACTCGTTTGTTTCGCATGATGCTGAAGCTAACTCAAGTGTATCAAAAGTATTTGAAGCTAAACCATTTGCTTCGCATGGATTCGAAGATAAGCCTTCTACTTCGCATTGATTTTAATCTAAATCATGTGTTTCGCATGGATTTAAAGCTAACTCATTTGTTTCGCATGCAGTTGAAGCTGAATCATGTATATCACAAGTATTTGAAGCTAAACTATTCGTTTCGCATGGATTCGAAGATAAGCCTTCCACTTCGCATTGATTTGATGCTAAATCATGTGTTCCGCATGGATTTTAAGCTAACTCGTTTGTTTCGCATGCAGTTGAAGCTAAATCATGTATATCACAAGTATTTGAAGCTAAACCATTTGCTTTGCATGGATTCGAAGATCAGCCTTCTACTTCGCATTGATTTGAAGCTAAATCATGTGTTCCGCATGGATTTTAAGCTAACTCGTTTGTATCGCATGCAGTTGAAGCTAAATCATGTATATCACAAGTATTTGAAGCTAAACCATTTGTTTCGCATGGATTCGACGATAAGCCTTCTACTTCGCATTGATTTTAATCTAAATCATGTGTTTCGCATGGATTTGAATCTAACTCGTTTGTTTCGGATGCTGTTGAAGCTAAATCATGTATATCACAAGTATTTGAAGCTAAACCATTTGCTTCGCATGGATTCGAAGATCAGCCTTCTACTTCGCATTGATTTGATGCTAAATCATGTGTTTCGCATGGATTTGAAGCTAACTCGTTTGTTCCGCATGCTGTTGAAGCTAAATCATGTATACCACAAGTATTTGAAGCTATATCATACGTTTCGCATGGATTCCAAGATAACCCTTCTAATTCGCATTGATTTGCAGCTAAATCATGCGTTTCGCATGGATTTGAAGCTAACTCGTTTGTTTCGCATGCTGTAGAAGCTAAATCATATATATCACAAGTATTTGAAGCTAAACCATTTGTTTCGCATTTAATCGATGCTAAGCCTTCTACTTCGCATTGATTTGAGGCTAAATCATGTGTTTCGCTTGGTTTTAAAGCTAACTCGTTTTTTTCGCATGCAGTTGTAGCTAAATCATGTATATCACAAGTATTTGAAGCTAAACCATTTGTTTCGCATCGATTCGAAGATAAGCCTTCTACTTCGCATTGATTTTAATCTAAATCATGTGTTTCGCATGGATTTAAAGCTAACTCGTTTGTTTCGCATGCAGTTGAAGCTGAATCATGTATATCACAAGTATTTGAAGCTAAACTATTCGTTTCGCATGGATTCGAAGATAAGTCTTCCACTTCGCATTGATTTGATGCAAAATCATGTGTTTCGCAAGGATTTGAAGCTAACTCGTTTGTTTCGCATGCTGTTGAAGCTAACTCAAGTGTATCAAAAGTATTTGAAGCTAAACCATTTGCTTCGCATGGATTCGAAGATCAGCCTTCTACTTCGCATTGATTTGAAGCTAAATCATGTGTTCCGCATGGATTTTAAGCTAACTGGTTTGTTTCGCATGCAGTTGAAGCTGAATCATGTATATTACAAAGTATTTGAAGCTAAACTATTCGTTTCGCATGGATTCGAAGATAAGCCTTCCACTTCGCATTGATTTGATGCTAAATCATGTGTTTCGCATGGATTTGAAGCTAACTCGTCTGTTTCGCATACTGTTGAAGCTAAATCATGTATACCACAAGTATTTGAAGCTATATCATACGTTTCGCATGCATTCCAAGATAACCCTTCTAACTCGCATTGATTTGAAGATAAATCATGTGTTTCGCTTGGATTTGAAGCTAACTCGTTTGTTTCGCATGCTGTTGAAGCTAAATCAAGTGTATCAAAAGTATTTGAAGCTAAACCATTTGCTTCGCATGGATTCGAAGATCAGCCTTCTACTTCGCATTGATTTGAAGCTAAATCATGTGTTCCGCATGGATTTTAAGCTAACTCGTTTGTATCGCATGCAGTTGAAGCCAAATCATGTATATCACAAGTATTTGAAGCTAAACCATTTGTTTCGCATGGATTCGAAGATAAGCCTTCTACTTCGCATTGACTTTAATCTAAATCATGTGTTTCGCATGGATTTGAAGCTAACTCGTTTGTTTCGCATGCTGTTGAAGCTAAATCATGTATATCACAAGTATTTGAAGCTATATCATACGTTTCGCATGGATTCCAAGATAACCCTTCTAATTCGCATTGATTTGAATCTAAATCATGTGTTTCGCATGGATTTGAAGCTAACTCGTTTGTTTCGCATGCTGTTGAAGCTAAATCATGTATATCACAAGTATTTGCAGCTAAACTATTTGTTACGCATGGATTCGAAGATCAGCCTTCTACTTCGCATTGATTTGATGCTAAATCATGTGTTTCGAATGGATTTGAAGCTAACTCGTTTGTTCCGCATGCTGTTGAAGCTAAATCATGTATATCACAAGTATTTGAAGCTAAACCATTTGTATCGCATGGGATCGAAGATAAGCCTCCTACTTCGCATTGATTTGAAGCTAAATCATGTGTTTCGCATGGATTTGAAGCTAGCTCGTTTTTTCGCATGCTGTTGAAGCTAAATCATGTATATCACAAGTATTTGTAGCTATATCATACGTTTCGCATGGATTCCAAGACAACCCTTCTAATTCGCATTGATTTGAAGCTAAATCATGTGTTTCGCATGGATTTAAAGCTAACTCGTTTGTTTCGCATGATGCTGAAGCTAACTAAAGTGTATCAAAAGTATTTGAAGCTAAACCATTTGCTTCGCATGGATTCGAAGATAAGCCTTCTACTTCGCATTGATTTTAATCTAAATCATGTGTTTCGCATGGATTTAAAGCTAACTCATTTGTTTCGCATGCAGTTGAAGCTGAATCATGTATATCACAAGTATTTGAAGCTAAACTATTCGTTTCGCATGGATTCGAAGATAAGCCTTCCACTTCGCATTGATTTGATGCTAAATCATGTGTTCCGCATGGATTTTAAGCTAACTCGTTTGTTTCGCATGCAGTTGAAGCTAAATCATGTATATCACAAGTATTTGAAGCTAAACCATTTGTTTCGCATCGATTCGAAGATAAGCCTTCTACTTCGCATTGATTTTAATCTAAATCATGTGTTTCGCATGGATTTAAAGCTAAATCGTTTGTTTCGCATGCAGTTGAAGCTGAATCATGTATATCACAAGTATTTGAAGCTAAACTATTCGTTTCGCATGGATTCGAAGATAAGTCTTCCACTTCGCATTGATTTGATGCAAAATCATGTGTTTCGCAAGGATTTGAAGCTAACTCGTTTGTTTCGCATGCTGTTGAATCTAACTCAAGTGTATCAAAAGTATTTGAAGCTAAACCATTTGCTTCGCATGGATTCGAAGATCAGCCTTCTACTTCGCATTGATTTGAAGCTAAATCATGTGTTCCGCATGGATTTTAAGCTAACTGGTTTGTTTCGCATGCAGTTGAAGCTGAATCATATATATTACAAAGTATTTGAAGCTAAACTATTCGTTTCGCATGGATTCGATGATAAGCCTTCCACTTCGCATTGATTTGATGCTAAATCATGTGTTTCGCATGGATTTGAAGCTAACTCGTCTGTTTCGTATGCTGTTGAAGCTAAATCATGTATACCACAAGTATTTGAAGCTATATCATACGTTTCGCATGAATTCCAAGATAACCCTTCTAATTCGCATTGATTTGAAGATAAATCATGTGTTTCGCTTGGATTTGAAGCTAACTCGTTTGTTTCGCATGCTGTTGAAGCTAAATCAAGTGTATCAAAAGTATTTGAAGCTAAACCATTTGCTTCGCATGGATTCGAAGATCAGCCTTCTACTTCGCATTGATTTGAAGCTAAATCATGTGTTCCGCATGGATTTTAAGCTAACTCGTTTGTATCGCATGCAGTTGAAGCTAAATCATGTATATCACAAGTATTTGAAGCTAAACCATTTGTTTCGCATGGATTCGAAGATAAGCCTTCTACTTCGCATTGATTTTAATCTAAATCATGTGTTTCGCATGGATTTGAAGCTAACTCGTTTGTTTCGCATGCTGTTGAAGCTAAATCATGTATATCACAAGTATTTGAAGCTATATCATACGTTTCGCATGGATTCCAAGATAACCCTTCTAATTCGCATTGATTTGAATCTAAATCATGTGTTTCGCATGGATTTGAAGCTAACTCGTTTGTTTCGCGTGCTGTTGAAGCTAAATCATGTATATCACAAGTATTTGAAGCTATATCATACGTTTCGCATGCATTCCAAGATAACCCTTCTAATTCGCATTGATTTGAAGATAAATCATGTGTTTCGCTTGGATTTGAAGGTAACTCGTTTGTTTCGCATGCTGTTGAAGCTAAATCAAGTGTATCAAAAGTATTTGAAGCTAAACCATTTGCTTCGCATGGATTCGAAGCTAAACCATTTGCTTCGCATGGATTCGAAGATAAGCCTTCTACTTCGCATTGATTTTAATCTAAATCATGTGTTTCGCATGGATTTAAAGCTAACTCGTTTGTTTCGCATGCAGTTGAAGCTGAATCATGTATATCACAAGTATTTGAAGCTAAACTATTCGTTTCGCATGGATTCGAAGATAAGCCTTCCACTTCGCATTGATTTGATGCTAAATCATGTGTTCCGCATGGATTTTAAGCTAACTCGTTTGTTTCGCATGCAGTTGAAGCAAAATCATGTATATCACAAGTATTTGAAGCTAAACCATTTGCTTCGCATGGATTCGAAGATCAGCCTTCTACTTCGCATTGATTTGATGCTAAATCATGTGTTTCGCATGGATTTGAAGTTAACTCGTCTGTTTCGCATGCTGTTGAAGCTAAATCATGTATATCACAAGTATTTGAAGCTATATCATACGTTTCGCATGCATTCCAAGATAACCCTTCTAATTCGCATTGATTTGAAGATAAATCATGTGTTTCGCTTGGATTTGAAGGTAACTCGTTTGTTTCGCATGCTGTTGAAGCTAAATCAAGTGTATCAAAAGTATTTGAAGCTAAACCATTTGCTTCGCATGGATTCGAAGATCAGCCTTCTACTTCGCATTGATTTGAAGCTAAATCATGTGTTCCGCATGGATTTTAAGCTAACTCGTTTGTATCGCATGCAGTTGAAGCTAAATCATGTATTTTACAAGTATTTGTAGCTAAACCATTTGTTTCGCATGGATTCGAAGATAAGCCTTCTACTTCGCATTGATTTTAATCTAAATCACGTGTTTCGCAAGGATTTGAAGCTAACTCGTTTGTTTCGGATGCTGTTGAAGGTAAATCATGTATATCACACGTATTTGAAGCTATATCATTTGTTTCGCATGGATTCGAAGATAACCCTTCTATTTCGCATTGATTTGAGGCTAAATCAGGTGTTTCGCTTGGATTTGAAGCTAACTCGTTTTTTTCGCTAGTAGTTGAAGCTAAATCATGCATATCACAAGTATTTGAAGCTAAACCATTTGGTTCGCATTTATTCGAAGCTAAGCCATATACTTCGCATTCATTTTAATCTAAATCATGTCTTTCGCATGGATTTAAAGCTAACTCGTTTGTTTCGCATGCTGTTGTAGCTAAATCATGTATATCACAAGTATTTGAAGCTAAACCATTTGTTTCGCATGGATTCGAAGATAAGCCTTCTACTTCGCATTGATTTTAATCTAAATCATGTGTTTCGCATGGATTTGAAGCTAACTCGTTTGTTTCGGATGCAGTTGAAGCTGAATCATGTATATCACAAGTATTTGAAGCTAAACTATTCGTTTCGCATGGATTCGAAGATAAGCCTTCCACTTCTCATTGATTTGAAGATAAATCATGTGTTTCGCTTGGATTTGAATATAACTCATTTGTTTCGCATGCTGTTGAAGCTCAATCATCTATATCACAAGTATTTGAAGCTAAACCATTTGTATCGCATGGGATCGAAGATAAGCGTCCTACTCCGCATTGATTTGAAGCTAAATCATGTGTTTCGCATGGATTTGAAGCTAACTCGTTTGTTTCGCATGCTGTTGAAGCTAAATCATATATATCACAAGTATTTGAAGCTAAACCATTTGTTTCGCATTTATTCGAAGCTAAGCCTTCTACTTCGCATTGATTTGAGGCTAAATCATGTGTTTCGCTTGGTTTTGAAGCTAACTCGTTTTTTCGCATGCAGTTGTAGCTAATTCATGTATATCACAAGCATTTGAAGCTAAACCATTTGTTTCGCATGGATTCGAAGATAAGCCTTCTACTTCGCATTGATTTTAATCTAAATCATGTGTTTCGCATGGATTTAAAGCTAACTCGTTTGTTTCGCATGCAGTTGAAGCTGAATCATGTATATCACAAGTATTTGAAGCTAAACTATTCGTTTCGCATGGATTCGAAGATAAGCCTTCCACATCGCATTGATTTGATGCTAAATCATGTGTTTCGCATGGATTTGAAGCTAACTCGTTTGTTTCGCATGCTGTTGAAGCTAAATCAAGTGTATCAAAAGTATTTGAAGCTAAACCATTTGCTTCGCATGGATTCGAAGATCAGCTTTCTACTTCGCATTGATTTGAAGCTAAATCATGTGTTCCGCATGGATTTTAAGCTAACTCGTTTGTTTCGCATGCAGTTGAAGCTAAATCATGTATATCACAAGGATTTGAAGCTAAACCATTTGTTTCGCATGGATTCGAAAATAAGCCTTCTACTTCGCATTGATTTTAATCTAAATCATGTGTTTCGCATGGATTAGCAGCTAACTCGTTTGTTTCGCATGCAGTTGAAGCTAAATCATGTATATCACAAGTATTTGCAGCTAAACCATTTGTTACGCATGGATTCGAAGATCAGCCTTCTACTTCGCATTGATTTGATGCTAAATCATGTGTTTCGCATGGATTTGAAGATAACTCGTCTGTTTCGCATGCTGTTGAAGCTAAATCATATATATCACAAGTATTTGAAGCTAAACCATTTGTTTCGCATTTATTCGAAGCTAAGCCTTCTACTTCGCATTGATTTGAGGCTAAATCATGTGTTTCGCTTGGTTTTGAAGCTAACTCGTTTTTTTCGCATGCTGTTGAAGCTAAATCATGTATATCACAAGTATTTGAAGCTATATCATACGTTTCACATGGATTCCAAGACAACCCTTCTAATTCGCATTGATTTGAAGCTAAATCATGTGTTTCGCATGGATTTGAAGCTAACTCGTTTGTTTCGCATGCTGTTGAAGCTAAATCATGTATATCACAAGTATTTGAAGTTAAACCATTTGTTACGCATGGATCCGAAGATCAGCCTTCTACTTCGCATTGATTTGAAGCTAAATCATGTGTTCCGCATGGATTTTAAGCTAACACGTTTGTTTCGCATGCAGTTGAAGCTAAATCATGTATATCACAAGTATTTGAAGCTAAACCATTTGTTTCGCATGGATTCGAAGATAAGCCTTCTACTTCGCATTGATTTTAATCTAAATCATGTGTTTCGCATGGATTTGAAGCTAACTCGTTTGTTTCGCATGCAGTTGAAGCTGAATCATGTACATCACAAGTATTAGAAGCTAAACTATTCGTTTCGGATGGATTCGATGTTAACTCGTTTGTTTCGCATGCAGTTGAAGCTAAATCACGTATATCACAATTATTTGCAGCTAAACCATTTGTTACGCATGGATTCGAAGATCAGCCTTCTACTTCGCATTGATTTGAAGCTAAATCATGTGTTTCGCATGGATTTTAAGCTAACTCGTTTGTTTCGCATGCAGTTGAAGCTAAATCACGTATATCACAAGTATTTGCAGCTAAACCATTTGTTTCGCATCGATACGAAGATACCCCTTCTAATTCGCATTGATTTGATGCTAAATCATGTGTTTCGCATGGATTCGAAGCTAACTCGTTTGTTTCGCATGCTGTTGAAGCTAAATCATGTATATCACAAGTATTTGAAGTTAAACCATTTGTTACGCATGGATCCGAAGATCAGCCTTCTACTTCGCATTGATTTGAAGCTAAATCATGTGTTCCGCATGGATTTTAAGCTAACACGTTTGTTTCGCATGCAGTTGAAGCTAAATCATGTATATCACAAGTATTTGAAGCTAAACCATTTGTTTCGCATGGATTCGAAGATAAGCCTTCTACTTCGCATTGATTTTAATCTAAATCATGTGTTTCGCATGGATTTGAAGCTAACTCGTTTGTTTCGCATGCAGTTGAAGCTGAATCATGTACATCACAAGTATTAGAAGCTAAACTATTCGTTTCGGATGGATTCGAAGTTAACTCGTTTGTTTCGCATGCAGTTGAAGCTAAATCACGTATATCACAATTATTTGCAGCTAAACCATTTGTTACGCATGGATTCGAAGATCAGCCTTCTACTTCGCATTGATTTGAAGCTAAATCATGTGTTTCGCATGGATTTTAAGCTAACTCGTTTGTTTCGCATGCAGTTGAAGCTAAATCACGTATATCACAAGTATTTGCAGCTAAACCATTTGTTTCGCATCGACACGAAGATACCCCTCCTAATTCGCATTGATTTGATGCTAAATCATGTGTTTCGCATGGATTTGAAGCTAACTCGTTTGTTTCGCATGCAGTTGAAGCTGAATCATGTATATCACAAGTAATTGAAGCTAAACTATTCGTTTCGCATGGATTCGAAGATAACCCTTCTTCTTCGCATTGATTTGAAGCTAGATCATGTGTTTCGCATGGATTTGAATCTAACTCGTTTATTTCGCATGCTGTTGAAGCTAAATCATGTATATCACACGTATATGAATCTAATCCATTTGTTTCGCATGGATTCGTAGATAATCCATCTATTTCGCATTGATTTGAAGCTAAGCCTTCCACTTCGCATTGATTTGAAGCTAAATCATGTGTTTCGCATGGATTTAAAGCTAACTCGTTTGTTTCGCATGCAGTTGAAGCTGAATCATGTATATCACAAGTATTTGAAGATAACTATACGTTTCGCATGGATTCGAAGATAAGTCTTCCACTTCGCATTGATTTGATGCTAAATCATGTGTTTCGCAAGGATTTGAAGCTAACTCGTTTGTTTCGCATGATGTTGAAGCTAACTCAAGTGTATCAAAAGTATTTGAAGCTAAACCATTTGCTTCGCATGGATTCGAAGATAAACCATTTGCTTCGCATGGATTCGAAGATAAGCCTTCTACTTCGCATTGATTTTAATCTAAATCATGTGTTTCGTATGGATTTAAAGCTAACTCGTTTGTTTCGCATGCAGTTGAAGCTGAATCATGTATATCACAAGTATTTGAAGCTAAACCATTTGTTACGCATGGATTCGAAGATCAGCCTTCTACTTCGCATTGATTTGAAGCTAAATCATGTGTTTCGCATGGATTTTAAGCTAACTCGTTTGTTTCGCATGCAGTTGAAGCTAAATCACGTATATCACAAGTATTTGCAGCTAAACCATTTGTTTCGCATCGATACGAAGATACCCCTCCTAATTCGCATTGATTTGATGCTAAATCATGTGTTTCGCATGGATTTGAAGCTAACTCGTTTGTTTCGCATGCAGTTGAAGCTGAATCATGTATATCACAAGTAATTGAAGCTAAACTATTCGTTTCGCATGGATTCGAAGATAACCCTTCTTCTTCGCATTGATTTGAAGCTAGATCATGTGTTTCGCATGGATTTGAATCTAACTCGTTTATTTCGCATGCTGTTGAAGCTAAATCATGTATATCACACGTATATGAATCTAATCCATTTGTTTCGCATGGATTCGTAGATAATCCATCTATTTCGCATTGATTTGAAGCTAAATCATGTGTTTCGCATGGATTTGAATCTAACTCGTTCATTTCGCATGCTGTTGAAGCTAAATCATGTATATCACAAGTATATGAAGCTAAACCATTTGTTTCGCATGGATTCGAAGATAAGCCTTCCACTTCGCATTGATTTGAAGCTAAATCATGTGTTTCGCATGGATTTAAAGCTAACTCGTTTGTTTCGCATGCAGTTGAAGCTGAATCATGTATATCACAAGTATTTGAAGATAACTATACGTTTCGCATGCATTCCAAGATAACCCTTCTAATTCGCATTGATTTGAACATAAATCATGTGTTTCGCTTGGATTTGAAGCTAACTCGTTTGTTTCGCATGCTGTTGAAGCTAAATCAAGTGTATCAAAAGTATTTGAAGCTAAACCATTTGCTTCGCATGGATTCGAAGATAAGCCTTCTACTTCGCATTGATTTTAATCTAAATCATGTGTTTCGCATGGATTTTAAGCTAACTCGTTTGTTTCGGATGCAGTTGAAGCTAAATCATATATATCACAAGTATTTGAAGCTAAACCATTTGTTTCGCATTTATTCGAACCTAAGCCTTCTACTTCGCATTGATTTGAGGCTAAATCATGTGTTTCGCTTGGTTTTGAAGCTAACTCGTTTTTTCGCATGCAGTTGTAGCTAAATCATGTATATCACAAGCATTTGAAGCTAAACCATTTGTTGCGCATGGATTCGAAGATAAGCCTTCTACTTCGCATTGATTTTAATCTAAATCATGTGTTTCGCATGGATTTAAAGCTAACTCGTTTGTTTCGCATGCAGTTGAAGCTGAATCATGTATATCACAAGTATTTGAAGCTAAACTATTCGTTTCGCATGGATTCGAAGATAAGCCTTCCACATCGCATTGATTTGATGCTAAATCATGTGTTTCGCATGGATTTGAAGCTAACTCGTTTGTTTCGCATGCTGTTGAAGCTAAATCAAGTGTATCAAAAGTATTTGAAGCTAAACCATTTGCTTCGCATGGATTCGAAGATCAGCTTTCTACTTCGCATTGATTTGAAGCTAAATCATGTGTTCGGCATGGATTTTAAGCTAACTCGTTTGTTTCGCATGCAGTTGAAGCTAAATCATGTATATCACAAGGATTTGAAGCTAAACCATTTGTTTCGCATGGATTCGAGAATAAGCCTTCTACTTCGCATTGATTTTAATCTAAATCATGTGTTTCGCATGGATTAGCAGCTAACTCGTTTGTTTCGCATGCAGTTGAAGCTAAATCATGTATATCACAAGTATTTGCAGCTAAACCATTTGTTACGCATGGATTCGAAGATCAGCCTTCTTCTTCGCATTGATTTGATGCTAAATCATGTGTTTCGCATGGATTTGAAGATAACTCGTTTGTTTCGCATGCTGTTGAAGCTAAATCATGTATATCACAAGTATTTGAAGCTAAACCATTTGTATCGCATAGGATCGAAGGTAAGCCTCCTACTTCGCATTGATTTGAAGCTAAATCATGTGTTTCGCATGGATTTGAAGCTAACTCGTTTTTTCGCATGCTGTTGAAGCTAAATCATGTATATCACAAGTATTTGTAGCTATATCATACGTTTCGCATGGATTCCAAGACAACCCTTCTAATTCGCATTGATTTGAAGCTAAATCATGTGTTTCGCATGGATTTAAAGCTAACTCGTTTGTTTCGCATGCAGTTGAAGCTGAATCATGTATATCACAAGTATTTGAAGCTAAACTATTCGTTTCGCATTGATTCGAAGATAAGTCTTCCACTTCGCATTGATTTGATGCTAAATCATGTGTTTCGCAAGGATTTGAAGCTAACTCGTTTGTTTCGCATGCTGTTGAAGCTAAATCATGTATATCACAAGTATTTGAAGTTAAACCATTTGTTACGCATGGATCCGAAGATCAGCCTTCTACTTCGCATTGATTTGAAGCTAAATCATGTGTTCCGCATGGATTTTAAGCTAACACGTTTGTTTCGCATGCAGTTGAAGCTAAATCTTGTATATCACAAGTATTTGAAGCTAAACCATTTGTTTCGCATGGATTCGAGAATAAGCCTTCTACTTCGCATTGATTTTAATCTAAATCATGTGTTTCGCATGGATTAGCAGCTAACTCGTTTGTTTCGCATGCAGTTGAAGCTAAATCACGTATATCACAATTATTTGCAGCTAAACCATTTGTTACGCATGGATTCGAAGATCAGCCTTCTACTTCGCATTGATTTGAAGCTAAATCATGTGTTTCGCATGGATTTTAAGCTAACTCGTTTGTTTCGCATGCAGTTGAAGCTAAATCACGTATATCACAAGTATTTGCAGCTAAACCATTTGTTTCGCATCGATACGAAGATAACCCTTCTACTTCGCATTGATTTGAAGCTAAATCATGTGTTTCGCATAGATTTGAATCTAACTCGTTTATTTCGCATGCTGTTGAAGCTAAATCATGTATATCACAAGTATAAGAAGCTATATCATACGTTTCGCATGGATTCCAAGATAACCCTTCTAATTCGCATTCATTTGAATCTAAATCATGTGTTTCGCATGGATTTGAAGCTAACTCGTTTATTTCGCATGCTGTTGAAGCTAAATCATGTAATCACAAGTATTTGCAGCTAAGCCATTTGTTACGCATTTATTCGAAGATCAGCCTTCTACTTCGCATTGATTTGATGCTAAATCATGTGTTTCGCATGGATTTGAAGCTAACTCGTTTGTTTCGCATGCAGTTGAAGCTGAATCATGTATATCACAAGTAATTGAAGCTAAACTATTCGTTTCGCATGGATTCGAAGATAACCCTTCTTCTTCGCATTGATTTGAAGCTAGATCATGTGTTTCGCATGGATTTGAATCTAACTCGTTTATTTCGCATGCTGTTGAAGCTAAATCATGTATATCACACGTATATGAATCTAATCCATTTGTTTCGCATGGATTCGTAGATAATCCATCTATTTCGCATTGATTTGAAGCTAAATCATGTGTTTCGCATGGATTTGAATCTAACTCGTTCATTTCGCATGCTGTTGAAGCTAAATCATGTATATCACAAGTATATGAAGCTAAACCATTTGTTTCGCATGGATTCGAAGATAAGCCTTCCACTTCGCATTGATTTGAAGCTAAATCATGTGTTTCGCATGGATTTAAAGCTAACTCGTTTGTTTCGCATGCAGTTGAAGCTGAATCATGTATATCACAAGTATTTGAAGCTAAACTATACGTTTCGCATGGATTCGAAGATAAGTCTTCCACTTCGCATTGATTTGATGCTAAATCATGTGTTTCGCAAGGATTTGAAGCTAACTCGTTTGTTTCGCATGATGTTGAAGCTAACTCAAGTGTATCAAAAGTATTTGAAGCTAAACCATTTGCTTCGCATGGATTCGAAGCTAAACCATTTGCTTCGCATGGATTCGAAGATAAGCCTTCTACTTCGCATTGATTTTAATCTAAATCATGTGTTTCGTATGGATTTAAAGCTAACTCGTTTGTTTCGCATGCAGTTGAAGCTGAATCATGTATATCACAAGTATTTGAAGCTAAACTATTCGTTTCGCATGGATTCGAAGATAAGCCTTCCACTTCGCATTGATTTGATGCTAAATCATGTGTTTCGCATGGATTTGAAGCTAACTCGTCTGTTTCGCATGCTGTTGAAGCTAAATCATGTATATCACAAGTATTTGAAGCTATATCATACGTTTCGCATGCATTCCAAGATAACCCTTCTAATTCGCATTGATTTGAAGATAAATCATGTGTTTCGCTTGGATTTGAAGCTAACTCGTTTGTTTCGCATGCTGTTGAAGCTAAATCAAATGTATCAAAAGTATTTGAAGCTAAACCATTTGCTTCGCATGGATTCGAAGATCAGCCTTCTACTTCGCATTGATTTGAAGCTAAATCATGTGTTCCGCATGGATTTTAAGCTAACTCGTTTGTATCGCATGCAGTTGAAGCTAAATCATGTATTTTACAAGTATTTGTAGCTAAACCATTTGTTTCGCATGGATTCGAAGATAAGCCTTCTACTTCGCATTGATTTTAATCTAAATCACGTGTTTCGCAAGGATTTGAAGCTAACTCGTTTGTTTCGGATGCTGTTGAAGGTAAATCATGTATATCACACGTATTTGAAGCTATATCATTTGTTTCGCATGGATTCGAAGATAACCCTTCTATTTCGCATTGATTTGAGGCTAAATCAGGTGTTTCGCTTGGATTTGAAGCTAACTCGTTTTTTTCGCTAGTAGTTGAAGCTAAATCATGCATATCACAAGTATTTGAAGCTAAACCATTTGGTTCGCATTTATTCGAAGCTAAGCCATCTACTTCGCATTGATTTGAGGCTAAATCTTGTGTTTCGCTAGGTTTTGAAGCTAACTCGTTTTTTTCGCATGCTGTTGTAGCTAAATCATGTATATCACAAGTATTTGAAGCTAAACCATTTGTTTCGCATGGGATCGGAGATAAGCCTTCTACTTCGCATTGATTTTAATCTAAATCATGTGTTTCGCATGGATTTTAAGATAACTCGTTTGTTTCGCATGATGTTGAAGCTAACTCAAGTGTATCAAAAGTATTTGAAGCTAAACCATTTGCTTCGCATGGATTCGAAGCTAAACCATTTGCTTCGCATGGATTCGAAGATAAGCCTTCTACTTCGCATTGATTTTAATCTAAATCATGTGTTTCGTATGGATTTAAAGCTAACTCGTTTGTTTCGCATGCAGTTGAAGCTGAATCATGTATATCACAAGTATTTGAAGCTAAACTATTCGTTTCGCATGGATTCGAAGATAAGCCTTCCACTTCGCATTGATTTGATGCTAAATCATGTGTTTCGCATGGATTTGAAGCTAACTCGTCTGTTTCGCATGCTGTTGAAGCTAAATCATGTATATCACAAGTATTTGAAGCTATATCATACGTTTCGCATGCATTCCAAGATAACCCTTCTAATTCGCATTGATTTGAAGATAAATCATGTGTTTCGCTTGGATTTGAAGCTAACTCGTTTGTTTCGCATGCTGTTGAAGCTAAATCAAATGTATCAAAAGTATTTGAAGCTAAACCATTTGCTTCGCATGGATTCGAAGATCAGCCTTCTACTTCGCATTGATTTGAAGCTAAATCATGTGTTCCGCATGGATTTTAAGCTAACTCGTTTGTATCGCATGCAGTTGAAGCTAAATCATGTATTTTACAAGTATTTGTAGCTAAACCATTTGTTTCGCATGGATTCGCAGATAAGCCTTCTACTTCGCATTGATTTTAATCTAAATCACGTGTTTCGCAAGGATTTGAAGCTAACTCGTTTGTTTCGGATGCTGTTGAAGGTAAATCATGTATATCACACGTATTTGAAGCTATATCATTTGTTTCGCATGGATTCGAAGATAACCCTTCTATTTCGCATTGATTTGAGGCTAAATCAGGTGTTTCGCTTGGATTTGAAGCTAACTCGTTTTTTTCGCTAGTAGTTGAAGCTAAATCATGCATATCACAAGTATTTGAAGCTAAACCATTTGGTTCGCATTTATTCGAAGCTAAGCCATCTACTTCGCATTGATTTGAGGCTAAATCTTGTGTTTCGCTAGGTTTTGAAGCTAACTCGTTTTTTTCGCATGCTGTTGTAGCTAAATCATGTATATCACAAGTATTTGAAGCTAAACCATTTGTTTCGCATGGGATCGGAGATAAGCCTTCTACTTCGCATTGATTTTAATCTAAATCATGTGTTTCGCATGGATTTTAAGATAACTCGTTTGTTTCGGATGCAGTTGAAGCTAAATCATATATATCACAAGTATTTGAAGCTAAACCATTTGTTTCGCATTTATTCGAACCTAAGCCTTCTACTTCGCATTGATTTGAGGCTAAATCATGTGTTTCGCTTGGTTTTGAAGCTAACTCGTTTTTTCGCATGCAGTTGTAGCTAAATCATGTATATCACAAGCATTTGAAGCTAAACCATTTGTTGCGCATGGATTCGAAGATAAGCCTTCTACTTCGCATTGATTTTAATCTAAATCATGTGTTTCGCATGGATTTAAAGCTAACTCGTTTGTTTCGCATGCAGTTGAAGCTGAATCATGTATATCACAAGTATTTGAAGCTAAACTATTCGTTTCGCATGGATTCGAAGATAAGCCTTCCACATCGCATTGATTTGATGCTAAATCATGTGTTTCGCATGGATTTGAAGCTAACTCGTTTGTTTCGCATGCTGTTGAAGCTAAATCAAGTGTATCAAAAGTATTTGAAGCTAAACCATTTGCTTCGCATGGATTCGAAGATCAGCTTTCTACTTCGCATTGATTTGAAGCTAAATCATGTGTTCGGCATGGATTTTAAGCTAACTCGTTTGTTTCGCATGCAGTTGAAGCTAAATCATGTATATCACAAGGATTTGAAGCTAAACCATTTGTTTCGCATGGATTCGAGAATAAGCCTTCTACTTCGCATTGATTTTAATCTAAATCATGTGTTTCGCATGGATTAGCAGCTAACTCGTTTGTTTCGCATGCAGTTGAAGCTAAATCATGTATATCACAAGTATTTGCAGCTAAACCATTTGTTACGCATGGATTCGAAGATCAGCCTTCTTCTTCGCATTGATTTGATGCTAAATCATGTGTTTCGCATGGATTTGAAGATAACTCGTTTGTTTCGCATGCTGTTGAAGCTAAATCATGTATATCACAAGTATTTGAAGCTAAACCATTTGTATCGCATAGGATCGAAGGTAAGCCTCCTACTTCGCATTGATTTGAAGCTAAATCATGTGTTTCGCATGGATTTGAAGCTAACTCGTTTTTTCGCATGCTGTTGAAGCTAAATCATGTATATCACAAGTATTTGTAGCTATATCATACGTTTCGCATGGATTCCAAGACAACCCTTCTAATTCGCATTGATTTGAAGCTAAATCATGTGTTTCGCATGGATTTAAAGCTAACTCGTTTGTTTCGCATGCAGTTGAAGCTGAATCATGTATATCACAAGTATTTGAAGCTAAACTATTCGTTTCGCATTGATTCGAAGATAAGTCTTCCACTTCGCATTGATTTGATGCTAAATCATGTGTTTCGCAAGGATTTGAAGCTAACTCGTTTGTTTCGCATGATGCTGAAGCTAACTCAAGTGTATCAAAAGTATTTGAAGCTAAACCATTTGCTTCGCATGGATTCGAAGATAAGCCTTCTACTTCGCATTGATTTTAATCTAAATCATGTGTTTCGCATGGATTTGAAGCTAACTCGTTTGTTTCGCATGCAGTTGAAGCTAAATCATGTATATCACAAGTATTTGCAGCTAAACCATATGTTACGCATGGATTCGAAGATCAGCCTTCTACTTCGCATTGATTTGATGCTAAATCATGTGTTTCGCATGGATTTGAAGATAACTCGTTTGTTTCGCATGCTGTTGAAGCTAAATCATGTATATCACAAGGATTTGAAGCTAAACCATTTGTATCGCATAGGATCGAAGGTAAGCCTCCTACTTCGCATTGATTTGAAGCTAAATCATGTGTTTCGCATGGATTTGAAGCTATCTCGTTCGTTTCGCATGCTGTTGAAGCTAAATCATATATATCACAAGTATTTGAAGCTAAACCATTTGTTTCGCATTTATTCGAACCTAAGCCTTCTACTTCGCATTGATTTGAGGCTAAATCATGTGTTTCGCTTGGTTTTGAAGCTAACTCGTTTTTTTCGCATGCTGTTGAAGCTAAATCATGTATATCACAAGTATTTGAAGTTAAACCATTTGTTACGCATGGATTCGAAGATCAGCCTTCTACTTCGCATTGATTTGAAGCTAAATCATGTATTCCGCATGGATTTTAAGCTAACACGTTTGTTTCGCATGCAGTTGAAGCTAAATCATGTATATCACAAATATTTGCAGCTAAACCATTTGTTTGGCATCGATACGAAGATACCCCTTCTAATTCGCATTGATTTGATGCTAAATCATGTGTTTCGCATGGATTTGAAGCTAACTCGTTTGTTTCGCATGCAGTTGAAGCTGAATCATGTATATCACAAGTATTTGAAGCTAAACTATACGTTTCGCATGGATTCGAAGATAAGTCTTCCACTTCGCATTGATTTGAAGCTACATCATGTGTTTCGCATGGATTTGAAGCTAACTCGTTTGTTTCGCATGATGTTGAAGCTAACTCAAGTGTATCAAAGGTATTTGAAGCTAAACCATTTGCTTCGCATGGATTCGAAGCTAAACCATTTGCTTCGCATGGATTCGAAGATAAGCCTTCTACTTCGCATTGATTTTAATCTAAATCATGTGTTTCGCATGGATTTAAAGCTAACTCGTTTGTTTCGCATGCAGTTGAAGCTGAATCATGTATATCACAAGTATTTGAAGCTAAACTATTCGTTTCGCATGGATTCGAAGATAAGCCTTCCACTTCGCATTGATTTGATGCTAAATCATGTGTTCCGCATGGATTTTAAGCTAACTCGTTTGTTTCGCATGCAGTTGAAGCTAAATCAAGTATATCACAAGTATTTGAAGCTAAACCTTTTTCTTCGCATAGATTCGAAGATCAGCCTTCTACTTCGCATTGATTTGATGCTAAATCATGTGTTTCGCATGGATTTGAAGCTAACTCGTCTGTTTCGCATGCTGTTGAAGCTAAATCATGTATAGCACAAGTATTTGAAGCTATATCATACGTTTCGCATGCATTCCAAGATAACCCTTCTAATTCGCATTGATTTGAAGCTAAATCATGTGTTTCGCATGGATTTGAAGCTATCTCGTTCGTTTCGCATGCTGTTGAAGCTAAATCATATATATCACAAGTATTTGAAGCTAAACCATTTGTTTCGCATTTATTCGAAGCTAAGCCTTCTACTTCGCATTGATTTGAGGCTAAATCATGTGTTTCGCTTGGTTTTGAAGCTAACTCGTTTTTTTCGCATGCTGTTGAAGCTAAATCATGTATATCACAAGTATTAGAAGCTATATCATACGTTTCACATGGATTCCAAGACAACCCTTCTAATTCGCATTGATTTGAAGCTAAATCATGTGTTTCGCATGGATTTGAAGCTAACTCGTTTGTTTCGCATGCTGTTGAAGCTAAATCATGTATATCACAAGTATTTGAAGTTAAACCATTTGTTACGCATGGATTCGAAGATCAGCCTTCTACTTCGCATTGATTTGATGCTAAATCATGTGTTCCGCATAGATTTTAAGCTAACACGTTTGTTTCGCATGCAGTTGAAGCTAAATCATGTATATCACAAGTATTTGAAGCTAAACCATTTATTTCGCATGGATTCGAAGATAAGCCTTCTACTTCACATTGATTTTAATCTAAATCATGTGTTTCGCATGGATTTGAAGCTAACTCGTTTGTTTCGCATGCAGTTGAAGCTGAATCATGTACATCACAAGTATTAGAAGCTAAACTATTCGTTTCGGATGGATTCGAAGTTAACTCGTTTGTTTCGCATGCAGTTGAAGCTAAATCACGTATATCACAAGTATTTGCAGCTAAACCATTTGTTACGCATGGATTCGAAGACAGGCTTCTACTTCGCATTGATTTGAAGCTAAATCATGTGTTTCGCATGGATTTTAAGCTAACTCGTTTGTTTCGCATGCAGTTGAAGCTAAATCACGTATATCACAAGTATTTGCAGCTAAACCATTTGTTTCGCATCGATACGAAGATACCCCTTCTAATTCGCATTGATTTGATGCTAAATCATGTGTTTCGCATGGATTTGAAGCTAACTCGTTTGTTTCGCATGCAGTTGAAGCTGAATCATGTATATCACAAGTAATTGAAGATAAACTATTCGTTTCGCATGGATTCGAAGATAACCCTTCTTCTTCGCATTGATTTGAAGCTAGATCATGTGTTTCGCATGGATTTGAATCTAACTCGTTTATTTCGCATGCTGTTGAAGCTAAATCATGTATATCACACGTATATGAATCTAATCCATTTGTTTCGCATGGTTTCGTAGATAATCCATCTATTTCGCATTGATTTGAAGCTAAATCATGTGTTTCGCATGGATTTGAATCTAACTCGTTCATTTCGCATGCTGTTGAATCTAAATCATGTATATCACAAGTATATGAAGCTAAACCATTTGTTTCGCATGGATTCGAAGATAAGCCTTCCACTTCGCATTGATTTGATGCTAAATCATGTGTTTCGCATGGATTTGAAGCTAACTCGTTTGTTTCGCATGCTGTTGAAGCTAACTCAAGTGTATCACAAGTATTTGAAACTAAACCTTTTGCTTCGCATGGATTCGAATATCAGCCTTCTACTTCGCATTGATATGAAGTTAAATCATGTGTTTCGCATGGATTTGAAGCTAACTCGTTTATTTCGCATGCTGTTGAAGCTAAATCATTTATATCGAAAGTATTTGAAGCTAAATCATTTGTTTCGCATGGATTTGAAGACAAAGCTTTTACCTCGCATTGATTTGAATCTAAATCATGTGTTTCGCATGAAAGTGAAGCTAACTCGTTTGTCTCGCTTCCAGTTGAAGCTAAATCCATTATATAGCAAGTATTTTAACCTAAATCACTTGAATCGCATGGATTTGTAGTTAAACCTTCTACTACGCAATGCATGGAAGAGAAATCATGTGTTTCGTTTGGACTTGAAGCTAACTTGTTTGTTTCGCATGCAGTTGAAGCTAAATCATGTATATCACAAGTATTTGAAGCTAAACCATTTGTTTCGCATTTATTAGAAGCTAAGCCTACTACTTCGCATTGATTTGAGGCTAAATCATGTGTTTCGCATGGATTTGAAGCTAACTCGTTTGTTTCGCATGCGGTTGAAGCTGAATCATGAATATCACAAGTATTTGAAGCTAAACTATTCGTTTCGCATGGTTTCGAAGATAAGCCTTCTACTTCGCATTGATTTTAATCTAAATCATGTGTTTCGCCTGGATATGAAGCTAACTCGTTTGTTTCGCATATTGTTGGAACTAAATCATGTATATCACAAGTATTTGAAGCTAAACTATTCGTTTCGCATGGATTCGAAGGTAAGCCTTCCACATCGCATTGATTTGAAGCAAAATCATGTGTTTCGCATGGATTTGAAGTTAACTCGTTTGTTTCGCATGCAGTTGAAGCTAAATCATGTATATCACAAGTATTTGCAGCTAAACCATTTGTTTCGCATGGATTCGAAGATAACCCTTATACTTCGAATTGATTTGAATCTAACTCGTTTATTTCGCATGCTGTTGAGGCTAAATCATGTATATCACAAGTATATGAAGCTAATCCATTTGTTTCGCATGGATACGAAGATCAGCCTTCTACTTCTCATTGATTAGAAGCTAAATCATGTGTTTCGCATGGGTTTGAAGCTAACTCGTTTGTTTCGCCTACATTTGAAGCTATATCACTTATATTCACAAGTATGTGAACCTAAATCATTCGTTTCGCATGGATTTGAAGCTAAGCCTATCAACTTCGCGTTGACTTGATGCTAAATCATGTTTTTCGTTTGGACTTGAAACTAACTCGTTTGTTTCGCATGCAGTTGAAGCTGAATCATGTATATCACAAGTATTTGAAGCTAAACCATTTGATTCCCATGGATTTGAAGCTAAGCTTTCTACTTAGCATTGATTTGAAGATAAATCATGTGTTTCGCTTGGATTTGAAGATAACTCGTTTGCTTCGCATGCTGTTGAAGCTAAATCATGTATATCACAAGTATTTGAAGTTAAACCATTTGTTTCTCATGGATTCGAAGATAATCCATCTATTTCGCATTGATTTGAAGCTAAATCATGTGTTTAGCATGAATTTGAATCTAACTCGTTTGTTTCGCATGCTGTTGAAACTAAATCATTTATATCACAAGTATTTGAAGCTAAACCATTTGCTTCGCATGGATTCGAAGATAAGCCTTGCACTTCGCATTGATTTGAAGCTAACTCATGTGTTTCGCATGGATTTGAAGTTAACTCGTTTGTTTCGCATGCAGTTGAAGCTAAATCATGTATATCACAAATATTTGCAGCTAAACCATTTGTTTCGCATGGATTCGAAGATAACCCTTCTACTTCGCATTGATTTGAAGCTAAATCATGTGTTTCGCATGGATTTGAAGCTAACTCGTTTGTTTCGCATGCTGTTGAAGCTAAATCATGTATATCACAAGTATTTGAAGATAATCTATTTGTTTCGCATGGATTCGAATATAAGCCTTCTACTTCGCATTGATTTGAAGCTAAATCATTTGTTTCGCATGGATTTGATTCTAACTCGTTTGTTTCGCATGCTGTTGGAACTAAATCATGTATATCACAAGTATTTGAAGCTATATCATATGTTTCGCACGGATTCGTAGATAACCCTTCTAATTCGCATTGATTTGAAGCTAAATCATGTGTTTCGCATGGATTTGAAGCTAACTCGTTTGCTTCGCATGCTGTTGGAACTAAATCATGTATATCACAAGTATTTGAAGCTATATCATTTGTTTCGCATTTATTCGAACATAAGCCTTCTACTTCGCATTGATTTTAATCTAAATCATGTGTATCGCATGGATTTGAAGCTAACTCGTTTGCTTCGCATGCAGTTGAAGCTAAATCATGTATATCACAAGTATTTGAAGCTAAACCATTTGATACCCATGGATTTGGAGCTAAGTTTTCTACTTAGCATTGATTTGAAGATAAATCATGTGTTTCGCTTGGATTTGAAGATAACTCGTTTTCTTCGCATGCTGTTGAAGCTAAATCATGTATATCACAAGTATTTGAAGTTAAACCATTTGTTTCTCATGGATTCGAAGATAATCCATCTATTTCGCATTGATTTGAAGCTAAATCATGTGTTTTGCATGGATTTGAATCTAACTCGTTTGTTTCGCATGCTGTTGAAACTAAATCATTTATATCACAAGTATTTGAAGCTAAACCATTTGCTTCGCATGGATTCGAAGGTCAGCCTTCTACTTCGCATTGATTTGATGCTAAATCATTTGTTTCGCATGGATTTGAAGCTAACTCGTTTGTTTCGCATGCTGTTGAAGCTAAATCATGTATATCACAATTATTTGAAGCTAAACCATTTGTATCGCATGGAATCGAAGATAACCCTTCTAATTCGCATTGATTTGAAGCTAAATCATGTGTTTCGCATGGATTTGAAGCTAACTCGTTTATTTCGCATGCTGTTGAAGCTAAATCAAGTGTATCACAACTATTTGGAGCTAAACAATTTGCTTCGCATGGATTCGAAGATCAGCCTTCTACTTCGCATTGATTAGATGCTAAATCATGTGTTTCGCATGGGTTTGAAGCTAACTCGTTTTTTCGCTAGAAGTTGAAGCTAAATCATGTATATCACAAGTATTTGAAGCTAAACCATTTGATTCCCATGGATTTGAAGCTAAGCTTTCTACTTAGCATTGATATGAAGATAAATCATGTGTTTCGCTTGGATTTGATGATAACTCGTTTGCTTCGCATGCTGTTGAAGATAAATCAAGTGTATCACAAGTATTTGGAGCTAAACAATTTGCTTCGCATGGATTCGAAGATCAGCCTTCTACTTCGCATTGATTAGATGCTAAATCATGTGTTTCGCATGGGTTTGAAGCTAACTCGTTTTTTCGCTAGCAGTTGAAGCTAAATCATGTATATCACAAGTATTTGAAGCTAAACCATTTGATTCCCATGGATTTGAAGCTAAGCTTTCTACTTAGCATTGATATGAAGATAAATCATGTGTTTCGCTTGGACTTGAAGCTAACTCGTTTGTTTCGCATGCTGTTGAAGCTAAATCATGTATATCACAAGTATTTGAAGCTAAACCATTTGTTTCGCATGGATTCGAAGATTAGCCTTCCACATCGCATTGATTTGAAGCTAAATCATTTGTTTCGCATGGGTTTGAAGCTATCTCGTTTGTTTCGCATGCTGTTGAAGCTAAATCATGTATATCACAAGTATTTGAAGCTATATCATTTGTTTCGCATTTATTCAAAGATAAGCCTTCTACTTCGCATTGATTTTAATCTAAATCATGTGTTTCGCATGGATTTGAAGCTAACTCGTTTGTTTCGCATGCAGTTGAAGCTGAATCATGTATATCACAAGTAATTGAAGCTAAACTATTCGTTTCGCATGGATTCGAAGATAACCCTTCTTCTTCGCATTGATTTGAAGCTAGATCATTTGTTTCGCATGGATTTGATTCTAACTCGTTTGTTTCGCATGCTGTTGGAACTAAATCATGTATATCACAAGTATTTGAAGCTATATCATTTGTTTCGCATTTATTCGAAGATAAGCCTTCTACTTCGCATTGATTTTAATCTAAATCATGTGTTTCGCATGGATTTGAAGCTAACTCGTTTGTTTCGCATGCTGTTGAAGCTAAATCATGTATATCACAAGTATTTGAAGTTAAACCATTTGTTTCGCATGGATTCGAAGCTAACTCGTTTGTTTCGCATGCTGTTGAAACTAAATCATTTATATCACAAGTATTTGAAGCTAAACCATTTGCTTCGCATGGATTCGAAGGTCAGCTTTCTACTTCGCATTGATTTGATGCTAAGTCATTTGTTTCAAATGGATTTCAAGCTAACTCGTTTGTTTCGCATGCAGTTGAAGCTAAATCAAGTGTATCACAAGTATTTGAAGCTAAACCATTTGATTCCCATGGATTTGAAGCTAAGCCTTCTACTTCGCATTGATTTGAAGCTAAATCATGTGTTTCGCTTGGATTTGAAGATAACTCGTTTGCTTCGCATGCTGTTGAAGCTAAATCATGTATATCAAAAGTTTTGGAAGCTAAACTATTCGTTTCACATGGATTTGAAGGTCAGTCTTCTACTTCGCATTGATTTGAAACTAAATCATGTGTTTCGCATGGATTTGAAGTTAACTCGTTTGTTTCGCATGCAGTTGAATCTAAATCATTTATATCGAAAGTATTTGAAGCTAAATCATTTGTTTCGCATGGATTTGAAGACAAAGCTTTTACCTCGCATTGATTTGAATCTAAATCATGTGTTTCGCATGAATGTGAAGCTAACTCGTTTGTCTCGCTTCCAGTTGAAGCTAAATCAATTATATAGCAAGTATTTTAACCTAAATCACTTGAATCGCATGGATTTGTAGTTAAACCTTCTACTACGCAATGCATGGAAGATAAATCATGTGTTTCGTTTGGACTTGAAGCTAACTCGTTTGTTTCGCATGCAGTTGAAGCTAAATCATGTATATCACAAGTATTTGAAGCTAAACCATTTGTTTCGCATGGATTCGAAGATCAGCCTTCTACTTCGCATTGATTTGAAGCTAAATCATGTGTTCCGCATGGATTTTAAGCTAACACGTTTGTTTCGCATGCAGTTGAAGCTGAATCATGTATATCACAAGTAATTGAAGATAAACTATTCGTTTCGCATGGATTCGAAGATAACCCTTCTTCTTCGCATTGATTTGAAGCTAGATCATGTGTTTCGCATGGATTTGAATCTAACTCGTTTATTTCGCATGCTGTTGAAGCTAAATCATGTATATCACACGTATATGAATCTAATCCATTTGTTTCGCATGGTTTCGTAGATAATCCATCTATTTCGCATTGATTTGAAGCTAAATCATGTGTTTCGCATGGATTTGAATCTAACTCGTTCATTTCGCATGCTGTTGAAGCTAAATCATGTATATCACAAGTATATGAAGCTAAACCATTTGTTTCGCATGGATTCGAAGATAAGCCTTCCACTTCGCATTGATTTGATGCTAAATCATGTGTTTCGCATGGATTTGAAGCTAACTCGTTTGTTTCGCATGCTGTTGAAGCTAACTCAAGTGTATCACAAGTATTTGAAACTAAACCTTTTGCTTCGCATGGATTCGAAGATCAGCCTTCTACTTCGCATTGATATGAAGTTAAATCAAATGTTTCGCATGGATTTGAAGCCAACTCTTTTTTTTCGTATGCAGTTGAAGCTAAATCATGTACATCACAAGTATTTGCAGCTAAACCATTTGTTTCGCATCGATACGAAGATACCCCTTCTAATTCGCATTGATTTGATGCTAAATCATGTGTTTCGCATGGATTTGAAGCTAACTCGTTTGTTTCGCATGCAGTTGAAGCTGAATCATGTATATCACAAGTAATTGAAGCTAAACTATTCGTTTCGCATGGATTCGAAGATAACCCTTCTTCTTCGCATTGATTTGAAGCTAGATCATGTGTTTCGCATGGATTTGAATCTAACTCGTTTATTTCGCATGCTGTTGAAGCTAAATCATGTATATCACACGTATATGAATCTAATCCATTTGTTTCGCATGGATTCGAAGATAAGCCTTCCACTTCGCATTGATTTGATGCTAAATCATGTGTTTCGCATGGATTTGAAGCTAACTCGTTTGTTTCGCATGCTGTTGAAGCTAAATCATGTATATCAAAAGTTTTGGCAGCTAAACCATTTGTATCGCATGGAATCGAAGATAACCCTTCTAATTCGCATTGATTTGAAGCTAAATCATTTGTTTCGCATGGATTTGAAGACAAAGCTTTTACCTCGCATTGATTTGAATCTAAATCATGTGTTTCGCATGAAAGTGAAGCTAACTCGTTTGTCTCGCTTCCAGTTGAAGCTATATCCATTATATAGCAAGTATTTTAACCTAAATCACTTGAATCGCATGGATTTGTAGTTAAACCTTCTACTACGCAATGCATGGAAGAGAAATCATGTGTTTCGTTTGGACTTGAAGCTAACTTGTTTGTTTCGCATGCAGTTGAAGCTAAATCATGTATATCACAAGTATTTGAAGCTAAACCATTTGTTTCGCATTTATTAGAAGCTAAGCCTACTACTTCGCATTGATTTGAGGCTAAATCATGTGTTTCGCATGGATTTGAAGCTAACTCGTTTGTTTCGCATGCAGTTGAAGCTAAATCATGTATATCACAAGTATTTGTAGCTATATCATATGTTTCGCATGGATTCGAAGATAACCCTTCTAATTCGCATTGATTTGAAGCTAAATCATGTGTTTCGCATGGATTTGAAGCTAACTCGTTTGTTTCGCATGCGGTTGAAGCTGAATCATGAATATCACAAGTATTTGAAGCTAAACTATTCGTTTCCCATGGTTTCGAAGATAAGCCTTCTACTTCGCATTGATTTTAATCTAAATCATGTGTTTCGCCTGGATTTGAAGCTAACTCGTTTGTTTCGCATATTGTTGGAACTAAATCATGTATATCACAAGTATTTGAAGCTAAACTATTCGTTTCGCATGGATTCGAAGGTAAGCCTTCCACATCGCATTGATTTGAAGCTAAATCATGTGTTTCGCATGGATTTGAAGTTAACTCGTTTGTTTCGCATGCAGTTGAAGCTAAATCATGTATATCACAAGTATTTGCAGCTAAACCATTTGTTTCGCATGGATTCGAAGATAACCCTTATACTTCGAATTGATTTGAATCTAACTCGTTTATTTCGCATGCTGTTGAGGCTAAATCATGTATATCACAAGTATATGAAGCTAATCCATTTGTTTCGCATGGATACGAAGATCAGCCTTCTACTTCTCATTGATTAGAAGCTAAATCATGTGTTTCGCATGGGTTTGAAGCTAACTCGTTTGTTTCGCCTACATTTGAAGCTATATCACTTATATTCACAAGTATGTGAACCTAAATCATTCGTTTCGCATGGATTTGAAGCTAAGCCTATCAACTTCGCGTTGACTTGATGCTAAATCATGTTTTTCGTTTGGACTTGAAACTAACTCGTTTGTTTCGCATGCAGTTGAAGCTGAATCATGTATATCACAAGTATTTGAAGCTAAACCATTTGATTCCCATGGATTTGAAGCTAAGCTTTCTACTTAGCATTGATTTGAAGATAAATCATGTGTTTCGCTTGGATTTGAAGATAACTCGTTTGCTTCGCATGCTGTTGAAGCTAAATCATGTATATCACAAGTATTTGAAGTTAAACCATTTGTTTCTCATGGATTCGAAGATAATCCATCTATTTCGCATTGATTTGAAGCTAAATCATGTGTTTAGCATGAATTTGAATCTAACTCGTTTGTTTCGCATGCTGTTGAAACTAAATCATTTATATCACAAGTATTTGAAGCTAAACCATTTGTTTCGCATGGATTCGAAGATAAGCCTTGCACTTCGCATTGATTTGAAGCTAACTCATGTGTTTCGCATGGATTTGAAGTTAACTCGTTTGTTTCGCATGCAGTTGAAGCTAAATCATGTATATCACAAATATTTGCAGCTAAACCATTTGTTTCGCATGGATTCGAAGATAACCCTTCTACTTCGCATTGATTTGAAGCTAAATCATGTGTTTCGCATGGATTTGAAGCTAACTCGTTTGTTTCGCATGCTGTTGAAGCTAAATCATGTATATCACAAGTATTTGAAGATAATCTATTTGTTTCGCATGGATTCGAATATAAGCCTTCTACTTCGCATTGATTTGAAGCTAAATCATTTGTTTCGCATGGATTTGATTCTAACTCGTTTGTTTCGCATGCTGTTGGAACTAAATCATGTATATCACAAGTATTTGAAGCTATATCATTTGTTTCGCATTTATTCGAGGATATGCCTTCTACTTCGCATTGATTTGAAGCTAAATCATGTGTTTCGCATGGATTTGAAGCTAACTCTTTTTTTTCGTATGCAGTTGAAGCTAAATCATGTATATCACAAGTATTTGCAGCTAAACCATTTGTTTCGCATGGATTCGAAGATAACCCTTCTACTTCGCATTGATTTGAAGCTAAATCATGTGTTTCGCATGGATTTGAAGCTAACTCGTTTGTTTCGCATGCTGTTGAAGCTAAATCATGTATATCAAAAGTATTTGAAGCTAAACCATTTGTATCGCTAGGAATCGAAGATATGCCTCCTACTTCGCATTGATTTGAAGCTAAATCATGTGTTTCGCATGGATTTGAAGCTAACTCGTTTGTTTCGCATGCTGTTGAAGCTAAAACAAGTGTATCACAAGTATTTGAAGCTAAACCATTTGCTTCGCATGGATTCGAAGATCAGCCTTCTACTTCGCATTGATTAGATGCTAAATCATGTGTTTCGCATGGATTTGAAGCTAACTCGTTTGTTTCGCATGCTGTTGAAGCTAAATCATGTATATCACAAGTATTTGAAGCTATATCATATGTTTCGCACGGATTCGTAGATAACCCTTCTAATTCGCATTGATTTGAAGCTAAATCATGTGTATCGCATGGATTTGAAGCTAACTCGTTTGCTTCGCATGCAGTTGAAGCTAAATCATGTATATCACAAGTATTTGAAGCTAAACCATTTGATACCCATGGATTTGGAGCTAAGTTTTCTACTTAGCATTGATTTGAAGATAAATCATGTGTTTCGCTTGGATTTGAAGATAACTCGTTTTCTTCGCATGCTGTTGAAGCTAAATCATGTATATCACAAGTATTTGAAGTTAAACCATTTGTTTCTCATGGATTCGAAGATAATCCATCTATTTCGCATTGATTTGAAGCTAAATCATGTGTTTTGCATGGATTTGAATTTAACTCGTTTGTTTCGCATGCTGTTGAAACTAAATCATTTATATCACAAGTATTTGAAGCTAAACCATTTGCTTCGCATGGATTCGAAGGTCAGCCTTCTAATTCGCATTGATTTGATGCTAAATCATTTGTTTCGCATGGATTTGAAGCTAACTCGTTTGTTTCGCATGCTGTTGAAGCTAAATCATGTATATCACAATTATTTGAAGCTAAACCATTTGTATCGCATGGAATCGAAGATAACCCTTCTAATTCGCATTGATTTGAAGCTAAATCATGTGTTTCGCATGGATTTGAAGCTAACTCGTTTATTTCGCATGCTGTTGAAGCTAAATCAAGTATATCACAACTATTTGGAGCTAAACAATTTGCTTCGCATGGATTCGAAGATCAGCCTTCTACTTCGCATTGATTAGATGCTAAATCATGTGTTTCGCATGGGTTTGAAGCTAACTCGTTTTTTCGCTAGCAGTTGAAGCTAAATCATGTATATCACAAGTATTTGAAGCTAAACCATTTGATTCCCATGGATTTGAAGCTAAGCTTTCTACTTAGCATTGATATGAAGATAAATCATGTGTTTCGCTTGGATTTGATGATAACTCGTTTGCTTCGCATGCTGTTGAAGATAAATCAAGTGTATCACAAGTATTTGGAGCTAAACAATTTGCTTCGCATGGATTCGAAGATCAGCCTTCTACTTCGCATTGATTAGATGCTAAATCATGTGTTTCGCATGGGTTTGAAGCTAACTCGTTTTTTCGCTAGCAGTTGAAGCTAAATCATGTATATCACAAGTATTTGAAGCTAAACCATTTGATTCCCATGGATTTGAAGCTAAGCTTTCTACTTAGCATTGATATGAAGATAAATCATGTGTTTCGCTTGGACTTGAAGCTAACTCGTTTGTTTCGCATGCTGTTGAAGCTAAATCATGTATATCACAAGTATTTGAAGCTAAACCATTTGTTTCGCATGGATTCGAAGATTAGCCTTCCACATCGCATTGATTTGAAGCTAAATCATTTGTTTCGCATGGGTTTGAAGCTAACTCGTTTGTTTCGCATGCTGTTGAAGCTAAATCATGTATATCACAAGTATTTGAAGCTATATCATTTGTTTCGCATTTATTCGAAGATAAGCCTTCTACTTCGCATTGATTTTAATCTAAATCATGTGTTTCGCATGGATTTGAAGCTAACTCGTTTGTTTCGCATGCAGTTGAAGCTGAATCATGTATATCACAAGTAATTGAAGCTAAACTATTCGTTTCGCATGGATTCGAAGATAACCCTTCTTCTTCGCATTGATTTGAAGCTAGATCATTTGTTTCGCATGGATTTGATTCTAACTCGTTTGTTTCGCATGCTGTTGGAACTAAATCATGTATATCACAAGTATTTGAAGCTATATCATTTGTTTCGCATTTATTCGAAGATAAGCCTTCTACTTCGCATTGATTTTAATCTAAATCATGTGTTTCGCATGGATTTGAAGCTAACTCGTTTGTTTCGCATGCTGTTGAAGCTAAATCATGTATATCACAAGTATTTGAAGTTAAACCATTTGTTTCGCATGGATTCGAAGCTAACTCGTTTGTTTCGCATGCTGTTGAAACTAAATCATTTATATCACAAGTATTTGAAGCTAAACCATTTGCTTCGCATGGATTCGAAGGTCAGCTTTCTACTTCGCATTGATTTGATGCTAAGTCATTTGTTTCAAATGGATTTCAAGCTAACTCGTTTGTTTCGCATGCAGTTGAAGCTAAATCAAGTGTATCACAAGTATTTGAAGCTAAACCATTTGATTCCCATGGATTTGAAGCTAAGCCTTCTACTTCGCATTGATTTGAAGCTAAATCATGTGTTTCGCTTGGATTTGAAGATAACTCGTTTGCTTCGCATGCTGTTGAAGCTAAATCATGTATATCAAAAGTTTTGGAAGCTAAACTATTCGTTTCACATGGATTTGAAGGTCAGTCTTCTACTTCGCATTGATTTGAAACTAAATCATGTGTTTCGCATGGATTTGAAGTTAACTCGTTTGTTTCGCATGCAGTTGAATCTAAATCATTTATATCGAAAGTATTTGAAGCTAAATCATTTGTTTCGCATGGATTTGAAGACAAAGCTTTTACCTCGCATTGATTTGAATCTAAATCATGTGTTTCGCATGAATGTGAAGCTAACTCGTTTGTCTCGCTTCCAGTTGAAGCTAAATCCATTATATAGCAAGTATTTTAACCTAAATCACTTGAATCGCATGGATTTGTAGTTAAACCTTCTACTACGCAATGCATGGAAGATAAATCATGTGTTTCGTTTGGACTTGAAGCTAACTCGTTTGTTTCGCATGCAGTTGAAGCTAAATCATGTATATCACAAGTATTTGAAGCTAAACCATTTGTTTCGCATGGATTCGAAGATCAGCCTTCTACTTCGCATTGATTTGAAGCTAAATCATGTGTTCCGCATGGATTTTAAGCTAACACGTTTGTTTCGCATGCAGTTGAAGCTAAATCATGTATATCACAAGTATTCGAAGCTGAACCATTTGTTTCGCATGGATTCGAAGATAAGCCTTCTACTTCGCATTGATTTTAATCTAAATCATGTGTTTCGCATGGATTTGAAGCAAAGTCGTTTGTTTCGCATGCTGTTGAAGCTAAATCATGTATATCACAATTATTTGAAGCTAAACCATTTGTATCGCATGGATTCGAAGATAAGCCACCTACTTCGCATTGATTTGTAGCTAAATCATGTGTTTCGCATGGATTTGAAGCTAAGTCGTTTATTTCGCATGCTGTTGAAGCTAAATCAAGTGTATCACAAGTATTTGAAGCTAAACAATTTGCTTCGCATGGATTCGAAGATCAGCCTTCTACTTCGCATTGATTAGATGCTAAATCATGTGTTTCGCATGGGTTTGAAGCTAACTCGTTTGTTTCACCTGCATTTGAAGCTATATCACTTATATTCTCAAGTATGTGAAGCTAAATCATTCGTTGCGCATGGATTTGAAGCTAAGCCAACAACTTCGCGTTGACTTGATGATAAATTATGTTTTTCGCTTGGACTTGAAGCTAACTCGTTTGTTTCGCATGCTGTTGAAGCTAAATCATGTATATCACAAGTATTTGAAGCTAAACAATTTGCTTCGCATTTATTCGAAGCTAAGCCTTCTACTTCGCATTGATTTGAGGCTAAATCATGTGTTTCGCTTGGATTTGAAGCTAACTCGTTTGTTTCGCATGCTGTTGGAACTAAATCATGTATATCACAAGTATTTGAAGCTATATCATTTGTTTCGCATTTATTCGAACATAAGCCTTCTACTTCGCATTGATTTTAATCTAAATCATTGTATCGCATGGATTTGAAGCTAACTCGTTTGCTTCGCATGCAGTTGAAGCTAAATCATGTATATCACAAGTATTTGAAGATAAACCATTTGCTTCGCATGGATTCGAAGATCAGCCTTCCACTTCGCATTGATTAGATGCTAAATCATGTGTTTTGCATGGATTTGAATCTAACTCGTTTGTTTCGCATGCTGTTGAAACTAAATCATTTATATCACAAGTATTTGAAGCTAAACCATTTGCTTCGCATGGATTCGAAGGTCAGCCTTCTACTTCGCATTGATTTGATGCTAAATCATTTGTTTCGCATGGATTTGAAGCTAACTCGTTTGTTTCGCATGCTGTTGAAGCTAAATCATGTATATCACAATTATTTGAAGCTAAACCATTTGTATCGCATGGAATCGAAGATAACCCTTCTAATTCGCATTGATTTTAAGCTAAATCATGTGTTTCGCATGGATTTGAAGCTAACTCGTTTGTTTCGCATGCAGTTGAAGCTGAATCATGTATATCACAAGTATTTGAAGCTAAACTATACGTTTCGCATGGATTCGAAGATAAGCCTTCCACTTCGCATTGATTTGATGCTAAATCATGTGTTCCGCATGGATTTTAAGCTAACTCGTTTGTTTCGCATGCAGTTGAAGCTAAATCATGTATATCACAAGTATTTGAAGCTAAACCTTTTTCTTCGCATAGATTCGAAGATCAGCCTTCTACTTCGCATTGATTTGATGCTAAATCATGTGTTTCGCATGGATTTGTAGCTAACTCGTTTTTTCGCTAGCAGTTGAAGCTAAATCATGTATATCACAAGTATTTGAAGCTAAACCATTTGATTCCCATGGATTTGAGGCTAAGCTTTCTACTTAGCATTGATATGAAGATAAATCATGTGTTTCCCTTGGATTTGATGATAACTCGTTTGCTTCGCATGCTGTTGAAGCTAAATCAAGTGTATCACAAGTATTTGAAGCTAAACAATTTGCTTCGCATGGATTCGAAGATCAGCCTTCTACTTCGCATTGATTAGATGCTAAATCATGTGTTTCGCATGGGTTTGAAGCTAACTCGTTTGTTTCGCATGGATTTGATTCTAACTCGTTTGTTTCGCATGCTGTTGGAACTAAAACATGTATATCACAAGTATTTGATGCTATATCATTTGTTTCGCATTTATTCGAAGATAAACCTTCTACTTCGCATTGATTTTAATCTAAATCATGTGTTTCGCATGGATTTGAAGCTAACTCGTTTGTTTCGCATGCTGTTCAAGCTAAATCATGTATATCACAAGTATTTGAAGTTAAACCATTTGTTTCGCATGGATTCGAAGCTAACTCGTTTATTTCGCATGCTGTTGAAACTAAATCATTTATATCACAAGTATTTGAAGCTAAACCATTTGCTTCGCATGGATTCGAAGGTCAGCTTTCTACTTCGCATTGATTTGATGCTAAGTCATTTGTTTCAAATGGATTTCAAGCTAACTCGTTTGTTTCGCATGCAGTTGAAGCTAAATCAAGTGTATCACAACTATTTGAAGCTAAACCATTTGATTCCCATGGATTTGAAGCTAAGCCTTCTACTTCGCATTGATTTGAAGCTAAATCATGTGTTTCGCTTGGATTTGAAGATAACTCGTTTGCTTCGCATGCTTTTGAAGCTAAATCATGTATATCAAAAGTTTTGGAAGCTAATCTATTCGTTTCACATGGATTTGAAGGTCAGTCTTCTACTTCGCATTGATTTGAAACTAAATCATGTGTTTCGCATGGATTTGAAGTTAACTCGTTTGTTTCGCATGCAGTTGAATCTAAATCATTTATATCGAAAGTATTTGAAGCTAAATCATTTGTTTCGCATGGATTTGAAGACAAAGCTTTTACCTCGCATTGATTTGAATCTAAATCATGTGTTTCGCATGAATGTGAAGCTAACTCGTTTGTCTCGCTTCCAGTTGAAGCTAAATCCATTATATAGCAAGTATTTTAACCTAAATCACTTGAATCGCATGGATTTGTAGTTAAACCTTCTACTACGCAATGCATGGAAGATAAATCATGTGTTTCGTTTGGACTTGAAGCTAACTCGTTTGTTTCGCATGCAGTTGAAGCTAAATCATGTATATCACAAGTATTTGAAGCTAAACCATTTGTTTCGCATGGATTCGAAGATCAGCCTTCTACTTCGCATTGATTTGAAGCTAAATCATGTGTTCCGCATGGATTTTAAGCTAACACGTTTGTTTCGCATGCAGTTGAAGCTAAATCATGTATATCACAAGTATAAGAAGCTAATCCGTTTGTTTCGCATGGATTCGAAGATAAGCCTTCTACTTCGCATTGATTTGAAGCTAAATCATGTGTTTCGCATGGATTTGAATCTAACTCGTTTGTTTCGGATGCTGTGGAAGCTAAATAATGTATATCACAAGTATTGGAAGCTATATCATACGTTTCGCATGGATTCCAAGATAACCCTTCTAATTCGCATTGATTTGAAGATAAATCATGTGTTTCGCTTGGATTTGAAGATAACTCGTTTGCTTCGCATGCTGTTGAAGCTAAATCATGTATATCACAAGTATTTGAAGTTAAACCATTTGTTTCTCATGGATTCGAAGATAATCCATCTATTTCGCAATGATTTGAAGCTAAATCATGTGTTTTGCATGGATTTGAATCTAACTCGTTTGTTTCGCATGCTGTTGAAAATAAATCATGTATATCACAATTATTTGAAGCTATATCATTTGTTTCGCATGGATTCGAAGATTAGCCTTCTACTTCGCATTGATTAGATGCTAAGTCATGTGTTTCGCATGGGTTTGAAGCTAACTCGTTTGTTTCGCCTGCATTTGAAGCTATATCACTTATATTCACAAGTATGTGAAGCTAAATCTTTCGTTTTGCATGGATTTGAAGCTAAGCCACCAACTTCGCGTTGACTTGATGCTAAATCATGTTTTTCGTTTGGACTTGAAACTAACTCGTTTGTTTCGCATGCTGTTGGAACTAAATCATGTATATCACAAGTATTTGAAGCTATATCATTTGTTTCGCATTTATTCGAAGATAAGCCTTCTACTTCGCATTGATTTTAATCTAAATCATGTGTTTCGCATGGATTTGAAGCTAACTCGTTTGTTTCGCATGCAGTTGAAGCTGAATCATGTATATCACAAGTATTTGAAGCTAAACCATTTGATTCCCATGGATTTGAAGCTAAGTTTTCTACTTAGCATTGATTTGAAGATAAATCATGTGTTTCGCTTGGATTTGAAGATAACTCGTTTGCTTCGCATGCTGTTGAAGCTAAATCATGTATATCACAAGTATTTGAAGCTAAACCATTTGATTCCCATGGATTTGAAGCTAAGTTTTCTACTTAGCATTGATTTGAAGATAAATCATGTGTTTCGCTTGGATTTGAAGATAACTCGTTTGCTTCGCATGCTGTTGAAGCTAAATCATGTATATCACAAATATTTGCAGCTAAACCATTTGTTTCGCATGGATTCGAAGATAAGCCTTCTACTTCGCATTGATTTGAAGCTAAATCATTTGTTTCGCATGGATTTGATTCTAACTCGTTTGTTTCGCATGCTGTTGGAACTAAATCATGTATATCACAAGTATTTGAAGCTATATCATTTGTTTCGCATTTATTCGAAGATAAGCCTTCTACTTCGCATTGATTTTAATCTAAATCATGTGTTTCGCATGGATTTGAAGCTAACTCGTTTGTTTCGCATGCTGTTGAAGCTAAATCATGTATATCACAAGTATTTGAAGCTAAACCATTTGTATCGCAAGGAATCGAAGATATGCCTCCTACTTCGCATTGATTTGAAGCTAAATCATGTGTTTCGCATGGATTTGAAGCTAACTCGTTTGTTTCGCATGCTGTTGAAGCTAAATCATGTATATCACAAGTATTTGAAGTTAAACCATTCGTTTCTCATGGATTCGAAGATAATCCATCTATTTCGCATTGATTTGAAGCTAAATCATGTGTTTAGCATGAATTTGAATCTAACTCGTTTGTTTCGCATGCTGTTGAAACTAAATCATTTATATCACAAGTATTTGAAGCTAAACCATTTGCTTCGCATGGATTCGAAGATAAGCCTTGCACTTCGCATTGATTTGAAGCTAACTCATGTGTTTCGCATGGATTTGAAGTTAACTCGTTTGTTTCGCATGCAGTTGAAGCTAAATCATGTATATCACAAATATTTGCTGCTAAACCATTTGTATCGCATGGATTCGAAGATAACCCTTCTACTTCGCATTGATTTGAAGATAAATCATGTGTTTCGCATGGATTTGAAGCTAACTCGTTTGTTTCGCATGCTGTTGAAGCTAAATCATGTATATCACAAGTATTTGAAGTTCAACCATTTGTTTCGCATGGATTCGAAGCTAACTCGTTTGTTTCGCATGCTGTTGAAACTAAATCATTTATATCACAAGTATTTGAAGCTAAACCATTTGCTTCGCATGGATTCGAAGGTCAGCTTTCTACTTCGCATTGATTTGATGCTAAGTCATTTGTTTCAAATGGATTTCAAGCTAACTCGTTTGTTTCGCATGCAGTTGAAGCTAAATCAAGTGTATCACAAGTATTTGAAGCTAAACCATTTGATTCCCATGGATTTGAAGCTAAGCCTTCTACTTCGCATTGATTTGAAGCTAAATCATGTGTTTCGCTTGGATTTGAAGATAACTCGTTTGCTTCGCATGCTGTTGAAGCTTAATCATGTATATCAAAAGTTTTGGAAGCTAAACTATTCGTTTCACATGGATTTGAAGGTCAGTCTTCTACTTCGCATTGATTTGAAACTAAATCATTTGTTTCGCATGGATTTGAAGTTAACTCGTTTGTTTCGCCTGCAGTTGAATCTAAATCATTTATATCGAAAGTATTTGAAGCTAAATCATTTGTTTCGCATGGATTTGAAGACAAAGCTTTTACCTCGCATTGATTTGAATCTAAATCATGTGTTTCGCATGAATGAGAAGCTAACTCGTTTGTCTCGCTTCCAGTTGAAGCTAAATCCATTATATAGCAAGTATTTTAACCTAAATCACTTGAATCGCATGGATTTGTAGTTAAACCTTCTACTACGCAATGCATGGAAGATAAATAATGTGTTTCGTTTGGACTTGAAGCTAACTCGTTTGTTTCGCATGCAGTTGAAGCTAAATCATGTATATCACAAGTATTTGAAGCTAAACCATTTGTTTCGCATGGATTCGAAGATCAGCTTTCTACTTCGCATTGATTTGAAGCTAAATCATGTGTTCCGCATGGATTTTAAGCTAACACGTTTGTTTCGCATGCAGTTGAAGCTAAATCATGTATATCACAAGTATTTGAAGCTGAACCATTTGTTTCGCATGGATTCGAAGATAAGCCTTCTACTTCGCATTGATTTTAATCTAAATCATGTGTTTCGCATGGATTTGAAGCTAAGTCGTTTGTTTCGCATGCAGTTGAAGCTGAATCATGTACATCACAAGTATTTGCAGCTAAACCATTTGTTTCGCATCGATACGAAGGTAACCCTTCTACTTCGCATTGATTTGAAGCTAAATCATGTGTTTCGCATGGATTTGAATCTAACTCGTTTATTTCGCATGCTGTTGAAGCTAAATAATGTATATCACAAGTATTGGAAGCTATATCATACGTTTCGCATGGATTCCAAGATAACCCTTCTAATTCGCATTGATTTGAAGCTAAATCATGTGTTTCGCATGGATTTGAAGCTAACTCGTTTGTTTCGCATGCTGTTGAAGCTAAATCATGTATATCAAAAGTTTTGGAAGCTAAACTATTCGTTTCACATGGATTTGAAGATCAGTCTTCTTCTTCGCATTGATTTGAAACTATATCATGTGTTTCGCATGGATTTGAAGTTAACTCGTTTGTTTCGCATGCAGTTGAATCTAAATCATTTATATCGAAAGTATTTGAAGCTAAATCATTTGTTTCGCATGGATTTGAAGACAAAGCTTTTACCTCGCATTGATTTGAATCTAAATCATGTGTTTCGCATGAATGTGAAGCTAACTCGTTTGTCTCGCTTCCAGTTGAAGCTAAATCCATTATATAGCAAGTATTTTAACCTAAATCACTTGAATCGCGTGGATTTGTAGTTAAACCTTCTACTACGCAATGCATGGAAGATAAATCATGTGTTTCGTTTGGACTTGAAGCTAACTCGTTTGTTTCGCATGCAGTTGAAGCTAAATCATGTATATCACAAGTATTTGAAGCTAAACCATTTGTTTCGCATTTATTCGAAGCTAAGCCTTCTACTTCGCATTGATTTGAGGCTAAATCATGTGTTTCGCTTGGATTTGAAGCTAACTCGTTTTTTCGCTAGCAGTTGAAGCTAAATCATGTATATCACAAGTATTTGAAGCTAAACCATTTGATTCCCATGGATTTGAAGCTAAGCTTTCTACTTAGCATTGATTTGAAGATAAATCATGTGTTTCGCTTGGATTTGAAGATAACTCGTTTGCTTCGCACGCTGTTGAAGCTAAGTCATGTATATCACAAGTATTTGAAGCTGAACCATTTGTTTCGCATGGATTCGAAGATAAGCCTTCTACTTCGCATTGATTTTAATCTAAATCATGTGTTTCGCATGGATTTGAAGCAAAGACGTTTGTTTCGCATGCTGTTGAAGCTAAATCATGTATATCACAATTATTTGAAGCTAAACCATTTGTATCGCATGGAATCGAAGATAAGCCACCTACTTCGCATTGATTTGTAGCTAAATCATGTGTTTCGCATGGATTTGAAGCTAAGTCGTTTATTTCGCATGCTGTTGAAGCTAAATCAAGTGTATCACAAGTATTTGAAGCTAAACAATTTGCTTCGCATGGATTCGAAGATCAGCCTTCTACTTCGCATTGATTTGATGCTAAATCATGTGTTTCGCATGGGTTTGAAGCTAACTCGTTTGTTTCACCTGCATTTGAAGCTATATCACTTATATTCTCAAGTATGTGAAGCTAAATCATTCGTTGCGCATGGATTTGAAGCTAAGCCAACAACTTCGCGTTGACTTGATGATAAATCATGTTTTTCGCTTGGACTTGAAGCTAACTCGTTTGTTTCGCATGCTGTTGAAGCTAAATCATGTATATCACAAGTATTTGAAGCTAAACAATTTGCTTCGCATTTATTCGAAGCTAAGCCTTCTACTTCGCATTGATTTGAGGCTAAATCATGTGTTTCGCTTGGATTTGAAGCTAACTCGTTTGTTTCGCATGCTGTTGGAACTAAATCATGTATATCACAAGTATTTGAAGCTATATCATTTGTTTCGCATTTATTCGAACATAAGCCTTCTACTTCGCATTGATTTTAATCTAAATCATGTGTTTCGCATGGATTTGAAGCTAACTCGTTTGTTTCGCATGCAGTTGAAGCTGAATCATTTATATCACAAGTATTTGAAGCTAAACCATTTGATTCCCATGGATTTGAAGCTAAGTTTTCTACTTAGCATTGATTTGAAGATAAATCATGTGTTTCGCTTGGATTTCAAGATAACTCGTTTGCTTCGCATGCTGTTGAAGCTAAATCATGTATATCACAAGTATTTGAAGTTAAACCATTTGTTTCTCATGGATTCGAAGATAATCCATCTATTTCGCATTGATTTGAAGCTAAATCATGTGTTGAGCATGAATTTGAATCTAACTCGTTTGTTTCGCATGCTGTTGAAACTAAATCATTTATATCACAAGTATTTGAAGCTAAACCATTTGCTTCGCATGGATTCGAAGATAAGCCTTGCACTTCGCATTGATTTGAAGCTAACTCATGTGTTTCGCATGGATTTGAAGTTAACTCGTTTGTTTCGCATGCAGTTGAAGCTAAATCACGTATATCACAAATATTTGCAGCTAAACCATTTGTTTCGCATGGATTCGAAGATAACCCTTCTACTTCGCATTGATTTGAAGCTAAATCATGTGTTTCGCATGGATTTGAAGCTAACTCGTTTGTTTCGCATGCTGTTGAAGCTAAATCATGTATATCACAAGTATTTGAAGATAATCCATTTGTTTCGCATGGATTCGAAGATAAGCCTTCTACTTCGCATTGATTTGAAGCTAAATCATTTCTTTCGCATGGATTTGATTCTAACTCGTTTGTTTCGCATGCTGTAGGAACTAAATCATGTATATCACAAGTATTTGAAGCTGTATCATTTGTTTCGCATTTATTCGAAGATAAGCCTTCTACTTCGCATTGATTTTAATCTAAATCATGTGTTTCGCATGGATTTGAAGCTAACTCTTTTTTTTCGTATGCAGTTGAAGCTAAATCATGTATATCACAAGTATTTGCAGCTAAACCATTTGTTTCGCATGGATTCGAAGATAACCCTTCTACTTCGCATTGATTTGAAGCTAAATCATGTGTTTCGCATGGATTTGAAGCTAACTCGTTTGTTTCGCATGCTGTTGAAGCTAAATCATGTATATCACAAGTATTTGAAGCTAAACCATTTGTATCGCAAGGAATCGAAGATATGCCTCCTACTTCGCATTGATTTGAAGCTAAATCATGTGTTTCGCATGGATTTGAAGCTAACTCGTTTGTTTCGCATGCTGTTGAAGCTAAATCAAGTGTACCACAAGTATTTGAAGCTAAACCATTTGCTTCGCATGGATTCGAAGATCAGCCTTCCACTTCGCATTGATTAGATGCTAAATCATGTGTTTCGCATGGATTTGAAGCTAACTCGTTTGTTTCGCATGCTGTTGAAGCTAAATCATGTATATCACAAGTATTTGAAGCTATATCATATGTTTCGCACGGATTCGTAGATAACCATTCTAATTCGCATTGATTTGAAGCTAAATCATGTGTTTCGCATGGATTTGAAGCTAACTCGTTTGTTTCGCATGCTGTTGGAACTAAATCATGTATATCACAAGTATTTGAAGCTATATCATTTGTTTCGCATTTATTCGAACATAAGCCTTCTACTTCGCATTGATTTTAATCTAAATCATTGTATCGCATGGATTTGAAGCTAACTCGTTTGCTTCGCATGCAGTTGAAGCTAAATCATGTATATCACAAGTATTTGAAGATAAACCATTTGCTTCGCATGGATTCGAAGATCAGCCTTCCACTTCGCATTGATTACATGCTAAATCATGTGTTTTGCATGGATTTGAATCTAACTCGTTTGTTTCGCATGCTGTTGAAACTAAATCATTTATATCACAAGTATTTGAAGCTAAACCATTTGCTTCGCATGGATTCGAAGGTCAGCCTTCTACTTCGCATTGATTTGATGCTAAATCATTTGTTTCGCATGGATTTGAAGCTAACTCGTTTGTTTCGCATGCTGTTGAAGCTAAATCATGTATATCACAATTATTTGAAGCTAAACCATTTGTATCGCATGGAATCGAAGATAACCCTTCTAATTCGCATTGATTTTAAGCTAAATCATGTGTTTCGCATGGATTTGAAGCTAACTCGTTTATTTCGCATGCTGTTGAAGCTAAATCAAGTGTATCACAAGTATTTGGAGCTAAACAATTTGCTTCGCATGGATTCGAAGATCAACCTTCTACTTCGCATTGATTAGATGCTAAATCATGTGTTTCGCATGGGTTTGAAGCTAACTCGTTTTTTCGCTAGCAGTTGAAGCTAAATCATGTATATCACAAGTATTTGAAGCTAAACCATTTGATTCCCATGGATTTGAAGCTAAGCTTTCTACTTAGCATTGATATGAAGATAAATCATGTGTTTCCCTTGGATTTGATGATAACTCGTTTGCTTCGCATGCTGTTGAAGCTAAATCAAGTGTATCACAAGTATTTGAAGCTAAACAATTTGCTTCGCATGGATTCGAAGATCAGCCTTCTACTTCGCATTGATTAGATGCTAAATCATGTGTTTCGCATGGGTTTGAAGCTAACTCGTTTGTTTCGCATGCTGTTGAAGCTAAATCATGTATATCACAAGTATTTGAAGCTATATCATTTGTTTCGCATTTATTCGAAGATAAGCCTTCTACTTCGCATTGATTTTAATCTAAATCATGTGTTTCGCATGGATTTGAAGCTAACTCGTTTGTTTCGCATGCAGTTGAAGCTGAATCATGTATATCACAAGTAATTGAAGCTAAACTATTCGTTTCGCATGGATTCGAAGACAACCCTTCTTCTTCGCATTGATTTGAAGCTAAATCATGTGTTTCGCATGGATTTAAAGCTAACTCGTTTGTTTCGCATGCAGTTGAAGCTGAATCATGTATATCACAAGTATTTGAAGCTAAACTATACGTTTCGCATGGATTCGAAGATAAGTCTTCCACTTCGCATTGATTTTAATCTAAATCATGTGTTTCGCATGGATTTGAAGCTAACTCGTTTGTTTCGCATGCTGTTGAAGCTGAATCATGTATATCACAAGTAATTGAAGCGAAACTATTCGTTTCGCATGGATTCGAAGATAACCCTTCTTCTTCGCATTGATTTGAAGCTAGATCATTTGTTTCGCATGGATTTGATTCTAACTCGTTTGTTTCGCATGCTGTTGGAACTAAATCATGTATATCACAAGTATTTGAAGCTATATCATTTGTTTCGCATTTATTCGAAGATAAACCTTCTACTTCGCATTGATTTTAATCTAAATCATGTGTTTCGCATGGATTTGAAGCTAACTCGTTTGTTTCGCATGCTGTTCAAGCTAAATCATGTATATCACAAGTATTTGAAGTTAAACCATTTGTTTCGCAAGGATTCGAAGCTAACTCGTTTGTTTCGCATGCTGTTGAAACTAAATCATTTATATCACAAGTATTTGAAGCTAAACCATTTGCTTCGCATGGATTCGAAGGTCAGCTTTCTACTTCGCATTGATTTGATGCTAAGTCATTTGTTTCAAATGGATTTCAAGCTAACTCGTTTGTTTCGCATGCAGTTGAAGCTAAATCAAGTGTATCACAACTATTTGAAGCTAAACCATTTGATTCCCATGGATTTGAAGCTAAGCCTTCTACTTCGCATTGATTTGAAGCTAAATCATGTGTTTCGCTTGGATTTGAAGATAACTCGTTTGCTTCGCATGCTTTTGAAGCTAAATCATGTATATCAAAAGTTTCGGAAGCTAATCTATTCGTTTCACATGGATTTGAAGGTCAGTCTTCTACTTCGCATTGATTTGAAACTAAATCATGTGTTTCGCATGGATTTGAAGTTAACTCGTTTGTTTCGCATGCAGTTGAATCTAAATCATTTATATCGAAAGTATTTGAAGCTAAATCATTTGTTTCGCATGGATTTGAAGACAAAGCTTTTACCTCGCATTGATTTGAATCTAAATCATGTGTTTCGCATGAATGTGAAGCTAACTCGTTTGTCTCGCTTCCAGTTGAAGCTAAATCCATTATATAGCAAGTATTTTAACCTAAATCACTTGAATCGCATGGATTTGTAGTTAAACCTTCTACTACGCAATGCATGGAAGATAAATCATGTGTTTCGTTTGGCCTTGAAGCTAACTCGTTTGTTTCGCATGCAGTTGAAGCTAAATCATGTATATCACAAGTATTTGAAGCTAAACCATTTGTTTCGCATGGATTCGAAGATCAGCCTTCTACTTCGCATTGATTTGAAGCTAAATCATGTGTTCCGCATGGATTTTAAGCTAACACGTTTGTTTCGCATGCAGTTGAAGCTAAATCATGTATATCACAAGTATAAGAAGCTAATCCGTTTGTTTCGCATGGATTCGAAGATAAGCCTTCTACTTCGCATTGATTTGAAGCTAAATCATGTGTTTCGCATGGATTTGAATCTAACTCGTTTGTTTCGGATGCTGTGGAAGCTAAATAATGTATATCACAAGTATTGGAAGCTATATCATACGTTTCGCATGGATTCCAAGATAACCCTTCTAATTCGCATTGATTTGAAGATAGATCATGTGTTTCGCTTGGATTTGAAGATAACTCGTTTGTTTCGCATGCTCTTTGAACTAAATCATGTTTATCACAAGTATTTGAAGCTATATCATTTGTTTCGCATTTATTCGAAGATAAGCCTTCTACTTCGCATTGATTTTAATCTAAATCATGTGTTTCGCATGGATTTGAAGCTAACTCGTTTGTTTCGCATGCAGTTGAAGCTGAATCATGTATATCACAAGTAGTTGAAGCTAAACCATTTGATTCCCATGGTTTTGAAGCTAAGCTTTCTACTTAGCATTGATTTGAAGATAAATCATGTGTTTCGCTTGGATTTGAAGATAACTCGTTTGCTTCGCACGCTGTTGAAGCTAAATCATGTATATCACAAGTATTTGAAGTTAAACCATTTGTTTCGCATGGATTCGAAGATAATCCATCTATTTCGCATTGATTTGAAGCTAAATCACGTGTTTTGCATGGATTTGAATCTAACTCGTTTGTTTCGCATGCTGTTGAAGCTAAATCAAGTGTATCACAAGTATTTGAAACTAAAAAATTTGATTCCCATGGATTTGAAGCTAAGCTTTCTACTTAGCATTGATTAGATGCTAAATCATGTGTTTCGCATGGGTTTGAAGCTATCTCGTTTGTTTCGCATGCAGTTGAAGCTGAATCATGTATATCACAAGTAATTGAAGCTAAACTATTCGTTTCGCATGGATTCGAAGATAACCCTTCTTCTTCGCATTGATTTGAAGCTAAATCATGTGTTTCGCATGGATTTGAATCTAACTCGTTTATTTCGCATGCTGTTGAAGCTAAATCATGTATATCACAAGTATATGAAGCTAATCCATTTGTTTCGCATGGATTCGTAGATAAGCCTTCTACTTCGCATTGATTTGAAGCAAAATCATGTGTTTCGCATGGATTTGAATCTAACTCGTTTGTTTCGCATGCTGTTGAAACTAAATCATGTATATCACAAGTATTTGAAGCTATATCATGTGTTTCGCATGGATTCGAAGATTAGCCTTCTACTTCGCATTGATTAGATGCTAAGTCATGTGTTTCGCATGGGTTTGAAGCTAACTCGTTTGTTTCGCCTGCATTTGAAGCTATATCACTTATATTCACAAGTATGTGAAGCTAAATCTTTCGTTTCGCATGGATTTGAAGCTAAGCCATCAACTTCGCGTTGACTTGATGCTAAATCATGTTTTTCGTTTGGACTTGAAGCTAACTCGTTTGTTTCGCATGCTCTTTGAACTAAATCATGTTTATCACAAGTATTTGAAGCTATATCATTTGTTTCGCATTTATTCGAAGATAAGCCTTCTACTTCGCATTGATTTTAATCTAAATCATGTGTTTCGCATGGATTTGAAGCTAACTCCTTTGTTTCGCATGCAGTTGAAGCTGAATCATGTATATCAGAAGTATTTGAAGCTAAACCATTTGATTCCCATGGATTTGAAGCTAAGCTTTCTACTTAGCATTGATTTGAAGATAAATCATGTGTTTCGCTTGGATTTGAAGATAACTCGTTTGCTTCGCATGCTGTTGAAGCTAAATCATGTATATCACAAGTATTTGAAGTTAAACCATTTGTTTCTCATGGATTCGAAGATAATCCATCTATTTCGCAATGATTTGAAGCTAAATCATGTGTTTTGCATGGATTTGAATCTAACTCGTTTGTTTCGCATGCTGTTGAAAATAAATCATGTATATCACAAGTATTTGAAGCTATATCATTTGTTTCGCATGGATTCGAAGATTAGCCTTCTACTTCGCATTGATTAGATGCTAAGTCATGTGTTTCGCATGGGTTTGAAGCTAACTGGTTTGTTTCGCCTGCATTTGAAGCTATATCACTTATATTCACAAGTACGTGAAGCTAAATCTTTCGTTTCGCATGGATTTGAAGCTAAGCCATCAACTTCGCGTTGACTTGATGCTAAATCATGTTTTTCGTTTGGACTTGAAACTAACTCGTTTGTTTCGCATGCTGTTGGAACTAAATCATGTATATCACAAGTATTTGAAGCTATATCATTTGTTTCGCATTTATTCGAAGATAAGCCTTCTACTTCGCATTGATTTTAATCTAAATCATGTGTTTCGCATGGATTTGAAGCTAACTCGTTTGTTTCGCATGCAGTTGAAGCTGAATCATGTATATCACAAGTATTTGAAGCTAAACCATTTGTTTCTCATGGATTCGAAGGTAATCCATCTATTTCGCATTGATTTGAAGCTAAATTATGTGTTTAGCATGAATTTGAATCTAACTCGTTTGTTTCGCATGCTGTTGAAACTAAATCATTTATATCACAAGTATTTGAAGCTAATCCATTTGCTTCGCATGGATTCGAAGATAAGCCTTGCACTTCGCATTGATTTGAAGCTAACTCATGTGTTTCGCATGGATTTGAAGTTAACTAGTTTTTTCGCATGCAGTTGAAGCTAAATCATGTATATCACAAATATTTGCAGCTAAACCATTTGTTTCGCATGGATTCGAAGATAACCCTTCTACTTCGCATTGATTTGAAGCTAAATCATGTGTTTCGCATGGATTTGAAGCTAACTCGTTTGTTTCGCATGCTGTTGAAGCTAAATCATGTATATCACAAGTATTTGAAGATAATCCATTTGTTTCGCATGGATTCGAAGATAAGCCTTCTACTTCGCATTGATTTGAAGCTAAATCATTTGTTTCGCATGGATTTGATTCTAACTCGTTTGTTTCGCATGCTGTTGGAACTAAATCATGTATATCACAAGTATTTGAAGCTATATCATTTGTTTCGCATTTATTCGAAGATAAGCCTTCTACTTCGCATTGATTTTAATCTAAATCATGTGTTTCGCATGGATTTGAAGCTAACTCGTTTGTTTCGCATGCTGTTGAAGCTAAATCATGTATATCACAAGTATTTGAAGCTAAACCATTTGTATCGCAAGGAATCGAAGATATGCCTCCTACTTCGCATTGATTTGAAGCTAAATCATGTGTTTCGCATGGATTTGAAGCTAACTCGTTTGTTTCGCATGCTGTTGAAGCTAAATCATGTATATCACAAGTATTTGAAGTTAAACCATTTGTTTCTCATGGATTCGAAGATAATCCATCTATTTCGCATTGATTTGAAGCTAAATCATGTGTTTAGCATGAATTTGAATCTAACTCGTTTGTTTCGCATGCTGTTGAAACTAAATCATTTATATCACAAGTATTTGAAGCTAAACCATTTGCTTCGCATGGATTCGAAGATAAGCCTTGCACTTCGCATTGATTTGAAGCTAACTCATGTGTTTCGCACGGATTTGAAGTTAACTCGTTTGTTTCGCATGCAGTTGAAGCTAAATCATGTATATCACAAATATTTGCAGCTAAACCATTTGTTTCGCATGGATTCGAAGATAACCCTTCTAGTTCGCATTGATTTGAAGCTAAATCATGTGTTTCGCATGGATTTGAAGCTAACTCGTTTGTTTCGCATGCTGTTGAAGCTAAATCATGTATATCACAAGTATTTGAAGTTCAACCATTTGTTTCTCATGGATTCGAAGATAATCCATCTATTTCGCATTGATTTGAAGCTAAATAATGTGTTTTGCATGGATTTGAATCTAACTCGTTTGTTTCGCATGCTGTTGAAAATAAATCATGTATATCACAAGTATTTGAAGCTATATCATTTGTTTCGCATGGATTCGAAGATTAGCCTTCTACTTCGCATTGATTAGATGCTAAGTCATGTGTTTCGCATGGGTTTGAAGCTAACTCGTTTGTTTCGCCTGCATTTGAAGCTATATCACTTATATTCACAAGTATGTGAAGCTAAATCTTTCGTTTCGCATGGATTTGAAGCTAAGCCATCAACTTCGCGTTGACTTGATGCTAAATCATGTTTTTCGTTTGGACTTGAAACTAGCTCGTTTGTTTCGTATGCAGTTGAAGCTGAATCATGTATATCACAAGTATTTGAAGCTAAACCATTTGATTCCCATGGATTTGAAGCTAAGCTTTCTACTTAGCATTGATTTGAAGATAAATCATGTGTTTCGCTTGGATTTGAAGATAACTCGTTTGCTTCGCATGCTGTTGAAGCTAAATCATGTATATCACAAGTATTTGAAGTTATACCATTTGTTTCTCATGGATTCGAAGATAATCCATCTATTTCGCATTGATTTGAAGCTAAATCATGTGTTTAGCATGAATTTGAATCTAACTCGTTTGTTTCGCATGCTGTTGAAACTAAATCATGTATATCACAAGTATTTGAAGCTATATCATGTGTTTCGCATGGATTCGAAGATTAGCCTTCTACTTCGCATTGATTAGATGCTAAGTCATGTGTTTCGCATGGGTTTGAAGCTAACTCGTTTGTTTCGCCTGCATTTGAAGCTATATCACTTATATTCACAAGTATGTGAAGCTAAATCTTTCGTTTCGCATGGATTTGAAGCTAAGCCATCAACTTCGCGTTGACTTGATGCTAAATCATGTTTTTCGTTTGGACTTGAAGCTAACTCGTTTGTTTCGCATGCTCTTTGAACTAAATCATGTTTATCACAAGTATTTGAAGCTATATCATTTGTTTCGCATTTATTCGAAGATAAGCCTTCTACTTCGCATTGATTTTAATCTAAATCATGTGTTTCGCATGGATTTGAAGCTAACTCGTTTGTTTCGCATGCAGTTGAAGCTGAATCATGTATATCACAAGTAATTGAAGCTAAACTATTCGTTTCGCATGGATTCGAAGATAACCCTTCTTCTTCGCATTGATTTGAAGCTAGATCATGTGTTTTGCATGGATTTGAATCTAACTCGTTTGCTTCGCATGCTGTTGAAGCTAAATCAAGTGTATCACTAGTATTTGAAGCTAAACCATTTGTTTCGCGTGGATTCGAAGATCAACCTTCTACTTCGCATTGATTAGATGCTAAATCATGTGTTTCGCATGGATTTGAAGCTAACTCGTTTGTTTCGCATGCGGTTGAAGCTAAATCATGTATATCACAAGTATTTAAAGCTATATCATATGTTTCGCATGGATTCGAAGATAACCCTTCTAATTCGCATTGATTTGAAGCTAAATCATGTGTTTCGCATGGATTCGAAGCTAACTCGTTTGTTTCGCATGCTGTTGAAACTAAATCATGTATATCACAAGTATTTGAAGCTATATCATTTGTTTCGCATGGATTCGAAGATTAGCCTTCTACTTCGCATTGATTTGAAGCTAGATCATGTGTTTTGCATGGATTTGAATCTAACTCGTTTGCTTCGCATGCTGTTGAAGCTAAATCAAGTGTATCACTAGTATTTGAAGCTAAACCATTTGTTTCGCGTGGATTCGAAGATCAACCTTCTACTTCGCATTGATTAGATGCTAAATCATGTGTTTCGCATGGATTTGAAGCTAACTCGTTTGTTTCGCATGCGGTTGAAGCTAAATCATGTATATCACAAGTATTTGAAGCTATATCATATGTTTCGCATGGATTCGAAGATAACCCTTCTAATTCGCATTGATTTGAAGCTAAATCATGTGTTTCGCATGGATTCGAAGCTAACTCGTTTGTTTCGCATGCTGTTGAAACTAAATCATGTATATCACAAGTATTTGAAGCTATATCATTTGTTTCGCATGGATTCGAAGATTAGCCTTCTACTTCGCATTGATTAGATGCTAAATGATGTGTTTCGCATGGGTTTGAAGCTAACTCGTTTGTTTCGCCTGCATTTGAAGCTATATCACTTATATTCACAAGTATGTGAAGCTAAATCATTCGTTTCGCATTGATTTGAAGCTAAGCCATCAACTTCGCGTTGACTTGTTGCTAAATCATGTGTTTCGCATGGATTTGAAGCTAACTCGTTTGATTCGCATGCTGTTGAAGCTGAATCAGGTATATCACAAGTATTTGTAGCTATATCATTTGTTTCGCATGGATTCGAAGATTAGCCATCTACTTCGCATTGATTAGATGCTAAATCATGTGTTTCGCATGGATTTGAAGCTAACTCGTTTGTTTCGCCTGCATTTGAAGCTATATCACTTATATTCACAAGTATGTGAAGCTAAATCATTCGTTTCGCATTGATTTGAAGCTAAGCCATCAACTTCGCGTTGACTTGTTGCTAAATCATGTGTTTCGCATGGATTTGAAGCTAACTCGTTTGTTTCGCATGCTGTTGAAGCTGAATCATGTATATCACAAGTATTTGTAGCTATATCATATGTCTCGCATGGATTCGAAGATAACCCATCTAATTCGCATTGATTTGAAGCTAAATCATGTGTTTCGCATGGATTTGAAGCTAACTCGTTTGTTTCGAATGCAGTTGAAGCTGAATCATGGATATCACAAGTATTTGAAGCTAATCTATTCGTTTCGCATGGATTCGAAGATAACCCTTCTTCTTCGCATTGATTTGAAGCTAAATCATGTGTTTCGCATGTATTTGAAGCTAAGCCGTCAACTTCGCGTTGACTTGATGATAAATCATGTTATTCGCTTGGACTTGAAGCTAGCTCGTTTGTTTCGCATGCTGTTGAAGCTAAATCATGTATATCACAAGTATTTGAAGCTAAACCATTTGCTTCGCATGGATTCGAAGGTCAGCCTTCTACTTCGCATTGATTTGCTGCTAAGTCATTTGTTTCGCATGGATTTGAAGCTAACTCGTTTGTTTCGCATGCTGTTGAAGCTAAATCATGTATATCACAATTATTTAAAGCTAAACCATTTGTATCGCATGGAATCGAAGATAAGCCACCTACTTCGCATTGATTTGTAGCTAAATAACGTGTTTCGCATGGATTTGAAGCTAACTCGTTTATTTCGCATGCTGTTGAAGCTATGTCATGTATATCACAAGTATTTGAAGCTAAACCATTTGTTTCGCATGGATTCGAAGCTAAGCCTTCCACTTCGCATTCATTTGAAGCTAAATCATGTGTTCCGCATGGATTTGAATCTAACTCGTTTGTTTCGCATGCAGTTGAAGCTGAATCATGTATATCATAAGTATTTGCCGCTAAACCATTTGTTTCGCATGGATTCGAAGGTAACCCTTCTACTTCGCATTGATTTGAAGCTACATCATGTGTTTCGCATGGACTTGAATCTAACTCGTTTGTTTCGTATGCTGTTGAAACGAAATCATGTATATCACAAGTATTTGAAGCTAAACCATTTGCTTCGCATGGATTCGAAGATCATCCTTCTACTTCGCATTGATTAGATGCTAAATCATGTGTATCGCATGGGTTTGAAGCTAACTCGTTTGTTTCGCCTGCATTTCAAGCCATATCACTTATATTTTGAAATATGTGAAGCTAAATCATTCGTTTTGCATGGATTTGAAGCTAAGCCATCAACTTCGCGTTGACTTGATGCTAATTCATGTGTTTCGCATGGATTTGAAGCTAACTCGTTTGTTTCCTAGGCAGTTGAAGCTAAATCATGTATATCAAAAGTATTTGAAGCTAAACTATTCGTTTCGCATGGATTCGAAGATAAGCCTTCCACTTCGCATTGATTTGAAGCAAAATCATGTGTTCCGCATGGATTTGAAGCTAACTCGTTTGTTTCGCATGCAGTTGAAGCTGAATCATGTATATCACAAGTATTTGAAGCTAAACCATTTGCTTCGCATGGATTCGAAGGTCAGCCTTCTACTTCGCATTGATTTGCTGCTAAGTCGTTTGTTTCGCATGGATTTGAAGCTAACTCGTTTGTTTCGAATGCTGTTGAAGCTAAATCATGTATATCACAATTATTTGAAGCTAAACCATTTGTATCGCATGGAATCGAAGATAAGCCACCTACTTCGCATTGATTTGTAGCTAAATAATGTGTTTCGCATGGATTTGAAGCTAACTCGTTTATTTCGCATGCTGTTGAAGCTATGTCATGTATATCACAAGTATTTGAAGCTAAACCATTTGTTTCGCATGGATTCGAAGCTAAGCCTTCCACTTCGCATTCATTTGAAGCTAAATCATGTGTTCCGCATGGATTTGAAGCTAACTTGTTTATTTCGCATGCTGTTAAAGCTAAATCATGTATATCACAAGTATTTGAAGCTAAACCATTTGTTTCGCATGGATTCGAAGATTAGCCTTCCACATCGCATTGATTTGAAGCTAAATCATGTGTTTCGCATGGATTTGAAGTTAACTCGTTTGTCTCGCATGCTGTTGAAGCTAAATCATGTATATCACAAGTATATGAAGCTAATCCATTTGTTTCGCATGGATTCGAAGATAAGCCTCCTAGCTCGCATTGATTTGAAGCTAAATCATGTGTTTCGCATGGATTTGAATCTAACTCGTTTGTTTCGCATGCTGTTGAAACTAAATCATGTATATCACAAGTATTTGAAGCAAAACCATTTGCTTCGCATGGATTCGAAGATCAGCCTTCTACTTCGCATTGATTAGATGCTAAATCATGTGTTTCGCATGGGTTTGAAGCTAACTCGTTTGTTTCGCCTGCGTTTGAAGCCATATCACTTATATTATCAAGTATGTGAAGCTAAATCATTCGTTTTGCATGGATTTGAAGCTAAGCCATCAACTTCGCGTTGACTTGATGCTAATTCATGTGTTTCGCATGGATTTGAAGCTAACTCGTTTGTTTCGCAGGCAGTTGAATCTGAATCATGTATATCAAAAGTATTGGAAGCTGAACTATTCGTTTCGCATGGATTCGAAGATAAGCCTTCCACTTCGCATTGATTTGAAGCTAAATCATGTGTTCCGCATGGATTTGAAGCTGACTCGTTTGTTTCGCATGCAGGTGAAGCTGAATCATGTATTTCACAAGTATTTGCGGCTAAACCATTTGTTCCGCATGGATTCGAAGATAAGCCTTCTACTTCGCATTCATTTGAAGCTAAATCATGTGTTCCGCATGGATTTGAATCTAACTCGTTTGTTTCGCATGCAGTTGAAGCTGAATCATGTATATCACAAGTGTTTGCGGCTAAACCATTTGTTTCGCATGGATTCGAAGGTAACCCTTCTACTTCGCATTGATTTGAAGCTACATCATGTGTTTCGCATGGATTTGAATCTAACTCGTTGTTTCGCATGCTGTTGAAACGAAATCATGTATATCACAAGTATTTGAAGCTAAACCATTTGCTTCGCATGGATTCGAAGATCATCCTTCTACTTCGCATTGATTAGATGCTAAATCACGTGTATCGCATGGGTTTGAAGCTAACTCGTTTGTTTCGCCTGCATTTGAAGCCATATCACTTATATTTTCAAATATGTGTAGCTAAATCATTCGTTTTGCATGAATTTGAAGCTAAGCCATCAACTTCGCGTTGACTTGATGCTAATTCATGTGTTTCGCATGGATTTGAAGCTAACTCGTTTGTTTCCTAGGCAGTTGAAGCTGAATCATGTATATCAAAAGTATTTGCGGCTAAACCATTTGTTTCGCATGGATTCGTAGGTAACCCTTCTACTTCGCATTGATTTTAATCTAAATCATGTGCTTCGCATGGATTTGAAGCTAACTCGTTTGTTTCGCATGCTGTTGAAGCTAAATCATGAATATCACAAGTATTTGAAGCTATATCATATGTTTCGCATGGATTCGAAGATAACCCATCTAATTCGCATTGATTTGAAGCTAAATCATGTGTTTCGCATTGATTTGAAGCTAACTCGTTTGTTTCGCATGCTGTTGAAGCTAAGTCAAGTATATCACAAGTATTTGCGGCTAAACCATTTGTTTCGCATGGATTCGAAGGTAACCCTTCTACTTCGCATTGATTTGAAGCTAAATCATGTGTTTCGCATGGGTTTGAAGCTAACTCGTTTGTTTCGCATGCTGTTGAAGCTAAATCAAGTGTATCACAAGTATTTGAAGCTAAACAATTTACTTCGCATGGATTCGAAGATCAGCCTTCCACATCGCATTGATTTGAAGCTAAATCATGTGTTTCGCATGGATTTGAAGTTAACTCGTTTGTCTCGCATGCAGTTGAAGCTAAATCAAGTGTATCACAAGTATTTGAAGCTAAATCATTTGCTTCGCATGGATTGCGAAGATCAGCATTCTACTTCTCATTGATTAGATGCTAAATCATGTGTTTCGCATTGATTTGAAGCTAACTCGTTTGTTTCGCCTGCATTTGAAGCTATATCATCTATATTCTCAAGTATGTGAAGCTAAATCATTCGTTTCGCATGGATTTGAAGCTAAGCCGTCAACTTCGCATTGACTTGATCATAAATCATGTTTTTCGCTTGGACTTGAAGTTAACTCGTTTGTTTCCAATGCTGTTGAAGCTAAATCATGCATATCACAAGTATTTGAAGCTAAACCATTTGGTTCGCATTTATTCGAAGCTAAGCCATCTACTTCGCATTGATTTGAGGCTAAATCGTGTGTTTCGCATGGATTTGAAGCTAGCTCGTTTGTTTCGCATGCTGTTGAAGCTAAATCATGTATATCACAAGTATATGAAGCTAATCCATTTGTTTCGCATGGATTCGTAGATAAACCTTCTACTTCGCATTGATTTGAAGCTAAATCATGTGTTTCGCATGGATTTGAATCTAACTCGTTTGTTTCGCATGCTGTTGAAACTAAATCATGTATATCACAAGTAATTGAAGCTAAACTATTCGTTTCGCATGGATTCGAAGATAACACTTCTTCTTCGCATTGATTTGAAGCTAAATCATGTGTTTCGCATGGGTTTGAAGCTAACTCGTTTGTTTCGCCTGCATTTGAAGCCATATCACTTATATTTTCAAGTATGTGAAGCTAAATCATTCGTTTTGCATGGATTTGAAGCTAAGCCATCAACTTCGCGTTGACGTGATGCTAATTCATGTGTTTCGCATGGATTTGAAGCTAACTCGATTGTTTAGCATGCAGTTGAAGCTGAATCATGTATATCATAAGTATTTGAAGCTAAACCATTTGTTACGCATGGATTCGAAGATCAACCTTCTACTTCGTATTGATTAGATGCTAAATCATGTGTTTCGCATGGATTTGAAGCTAACTCGTTTGTTTCGCATGCTGTTGAAGCTAAATCATGTATATCACAAGTATTTGAAGCTAAACCATTTGTTTCGCATGGTTTCGAAGATAAGCCTTCCACTTCGCATTCATTTGAAGCTAAATCATGTGTTTCGCATGGGTATGAAGCTAACTCGTTTGTTTCGCCTGCATTTGAAGCTATATCACTTATATTCTCAAGTACGTGAAGCTAAATCATTCGTTTCGCATGGATTTGAAGCTAAGCCGTCAACTTCGCGTTGACTTGATGATAAATCATGTCTTTCGCTTGGACTTGAAGTTAACTCGTTTGTTTCGCATGCTGTTGAAGCTAAATCATGTATATCACAAGTATTTGAAGCTAAACCATTTGTTTCGCATGGATTCGAAGATTAGCCTTCCACATCGCATTGATTTGAAGCTAAATCATGTGTTTCGCATGGATTTGAAGCTAACTCGTTTGTTTCTCATGCTGTTGAAGCTAAATCATGTATATCACAAGTATTTGAAGCTAAACCATTTGTTTCGCATGGATCCGAAGATAAGCCTCCTACTTCGCATTGATTTGAAGCTAAATCATGTGTTCGCATGGATTTGAAGCTAACTCGTTTGCTTCGCATGCTGTTGAAGCTAAATCAAGTGTATCACAAGTATTTGAAGCTAAACCATTTGTTTCGCGTGGATTCGAAGATCAACCTTCTACTTCGTATTGATTAGATGCTAAATCATGTGTTTCGCATGGATTTGAAGCTAACTCGTTTGTTTCGCATGCTGTTGAAGCTAAATCATGTATATCACAAGTATTTGAAGCTATATCATATGTTTCGCATGGATTCGAAGATAACCCTTCTAATTCGCATTGATTTGAAGCTAAATCATGTGTTTCGCATGGATTTGAAGCAAACTCGTTTATTTCGCATGCTGTTGAAGCTAAATCATGTATATCACAAGTATATGAAGCTAATCCATTTGTTTCGCATGGATTCGTAGATAAACCTTCTACTTCGCATTGATTTGAAGCTAAATCATGTGTTTCGCATGGATTTGAATCTAACTCGTTTGTTTCGCATGCTGTTGAAACTAAATCATGTATATCACAAGTAATTGAAGCTAAACTATTCGTTTCGCATGGATTCGAAGATAACACTTCTTCTTCGCATTGATTTGAAGCTAAATCATGTGTTTCGCATGGGTTTGAAGCTAACTCGTTTGTTTCGCCTGCATTTGAAGCCATATCACTTATATTTTCAAGTATGTGAAGCTAAATCATTCGTTTTGCATGGATTTGAAGCTAAGCCATCAACTTCGCGTTGACGTGATGCTAATTCATGTGTTTCGCATGGATTTGAAGCTAACTCGATTGTTTAGAATGCAGTTGAAGCTGAATCATGTATATCATAAGTATTTGAAGCTAAACCATTTGTTACGCATGGATTCGAAGATCAACCTTCTACTTCGTATTGATTAGATGCTAAATCATGTGCTTCGCATGGATTTGAAGCTAACTCGTTTGTTTCGCATGCTGTTGAAGCTAAATCATGTATATCGCAAGTATTTGAAGCTATATCATATGTTTCGCATGGATTCGAAGATAACCCTTCTAATTCGCATTGATTTGAAGCTAAATCATGTGTTTCGCATGGATGTGAAGCTAACTCGTTTGTTTCGCATGCTGTTGAAGCTATGTCATGTATATCACAAGTATTTGAAGCTAAACCATTTGTTTCGCATGGTTTCGAAGATAAGCCTTCCACTTCGCATTCATTTGAAGCTAAATCATGTGTTTCGCATGGGTATGAAGCTAACTCGTTTGTTTCGCCTGCATTTGAAGCTATATCACTTATATTCTCAAGTATGTGAAGCTAAATCATTCGTTTCGCATGGATTTGAAGCTAAGCCGTCAACTTCGCGTTGACTTGATGATAAATCATGTCTTTCGCTTGGACTTGAAGTTAACTCGTTTGTTTCGCATGCTGTTAAAGCTAAATCATGTATATCACAAGTATTTGAAGCTAAACCATTTGTTTCGCATGGATTCCAAGATAACCCTTCTAATTGGCATTGATTTGAGGCTAAATCATGTGTTTCGCATGGATTTGAAGCTAACTCGTTTGTTTCTCATGCTGTTGAAGCTAAATCATGTATATCACAAGTATTTGAAGCTAAACCATTTGTTTCGCATGGATCCGAAGATAAGCCGTCAACTTCGCGTTGACTTGATGATAAATCATGTCTTTCGCTTGGACTTGAAGTTAACTCGTTTGTTTCGCATGCTGTTGAAGCTAAATCATGTATATCACAAGTATTTGAAGCTAAACCATTTGTTTCGCATGGATTCCAAGATAACCCTTCTAATTGGCATTGATTTGCGGCTAAATCATGTGTTTCGCATGGATTTGAAGCTAACTCGTTTGTTTCTCATGCTGTTGAAGCTAAATCATGTATATCACAAGTATTTGAAGCTATATCATATGTTTCGCATGGATTCGAAGATAACCCTTCTAATTCGCATTGATTTGAAGCTAAATCATGTGTTTCGCATGGATTTGAAGCTAACTCGTTTATTTCGCATGCTGTTGAAGCTAAATCATGTATATCACAAGTATATGAAGCTAATCCATTTGTTTCGCATGGATTCGTAGATAAACCTTCTACTTCGCATTGATTTGAAGCTAAATCATGTGTTTCGCATGGATTTGAATCTAACTCGTTTGTTTCGCATGCTGTTGAAACTAAATCATGTATATCACAAGTAATTGAAGCTAAACTATTCGTTTCGCATGGATTCGAAGATAACACTTCTTCTTCGCATTGATTTGAAGCTAAATCATGTGTTTCGCATGGGTTTGAAGCTACCTCGTTTGTTTCGCCTGCATTTGAAGCCATATCACTTATATTTTCAAGTATGTGAAGCTAAATCATTCGTTTTGCATGGATTTGAAGCTAATACATTTAACTTCGCGTTGACGTGATGCTAATTCATGTGTTTCGCATGGATTTGAAGCTAACTCGATTGTTTAGCATGCAGTTGAAGCTGAATCATGTATATCATAAGTATTTAAAGCTAAACCATTTGTTTCGCATGGATTCGAAGATAAGCCTTCTACTTCGCATTGATTTTAATCTAAATCATGTGTTTCGCATGGATTTGAAGCTAACTCGTTTGTTTCGCATGCTGTTGAAGCTAAATCATGTATATCACAAGTATTTGAAGCTATATCATATGTTTCGCATGGATTCGAAGATAACCCTTCTAATTCGCATTGATTTGAAGCTAAATCATGTGTTTCGCATGGATGTGAAGCTAACTCGTTTGTTTCGCATGCTGTTGAAGCTATGTCATGTATATCACAAGTATTTGAAGCTAAACCATTTGTTTCGCATGGTTTCGAAGATAAGCCTTCCACTTCGCATTCATTTGAAGCTAAATCATGTGTTCCGCATGGATTTGAAGCTTACGCGTTTGTTTCGCATGCAGTTGAAGCTGAATCATGTATGTCACAAGTATTTGCGGCTAAACCATTTGTTTCGCATGGATTCGAAGGTAACCCTTCTACTTCGCATTCATTTGAAGCTAAATCATGTGTTTCGCATGGATTTGAATCTAACTCGTTTGTTTCGCATGCTGTTGAAACTAAATCATGTATATCACAAGTATTTGAAGCTAAACCATTTGCTTCGCATGGATTCGAAGATCAGCCTTCTACATCGCATTGATTAGATGCTAAATCATGTGTTTCGCATGGGTTTGAAGCTAACTCGTTTGTTTCGCCTGCATTGAAGCCATATCACTTATATTTTCAAGTATGTGAAGCTAAATCATTCGTTTTGCATGGATTTGAAGCTAAGCCATCAACTTCGCGTTGACTTGATGCTTATTCATGTATTGCGCATGGATTTGAAGCTAACTCGTTTGTTTCGCAGGCAGTTGAAGCTGAATCATGTATATCACAAGTATTTGCGGCTAAACCATTTGTTTCGCATGGATTCGAAGGTAACCCTTTTACTTCGCATTGATTTTAATCTAAATCATGTGTTTCGCATGGATTTGAAGCTAACTCGTTTGTTTCTCATGCTGTTGAAGCTAAATCATGTATATCACAAGTATTTGAAGCTAAACCATTTGTTTCGCATGGATTCGAAGATAAGCCTCCTACTTCGCATTGATTTGAAGCTAAATCATGTGTTCGCATGGATTTGAAGCTTACTCGTTTGCTTCGCATGCTGTTGAAGCTAAATCAAGTGTATCACAAGTATTTGAAGCTAAACCATTTGTTTCGCATGGATTCGAAGATCAGCCTCCTACTTCGCATTGATTAGATGCTAAATCATGTGTTTCGCATGGATTTGAAGCTAACTCGTTTGTTTCGCATGCTGTTGAAACTAAATCATGTATATCACAAGTATTTGAAGCGATATCATTTGTTTCGCATGGATTCGAAGATCAGCCTTCTACTTCGCATTTATTAGATGGTAAATCATGCGTTTCGCATTGATTTGAAGCTAAATCATGTGTTCGCATGGATTTGAAGCTACATCGTTTGTTTCGCATGCTGTTAAAGCTAAGTCATGTATATCACAAGTATTTGCGGCTAAACCATTCGTTTCGCATGGATTCGAAGGTAACCCTTTTACTTCGCATTGATTTGAAGCTAAATCATGTGTTTCGCATGGATTCGAAGATTAGCCTTCTACTTCGCATTGATTAGATGCTAAATCATGTGTTTAGCATGGGTTTGAAGCTAACTCGTTTGTTTCGCCTGCATTTGAAGCTATATCATTTATATTCTCAAGTATGTGAAGCTAAATCATTCGTTTCGCATGGATTTGAAGCTAAGCCGTCAACTTCGCGTTGACTTGATCATAAATCATGTTTTTCGTTTGGTCTTGAAGTTAACTCGTTTGTTTCCAATGCTGTTGAAGCTAAATCATGTATATCACAAGTATTTGAAGCTAAACCATTTGTTTCGCATGGATTCCAAGATAACCCTTCTAATTCGCATTGATTTGAAGCTAAATCATGTGTTTCACATGGATTTGAAGCTAACTCGTTTGTTTCTCATGCTGTTGAAGCTAAATCATGTATATCACAAGTATTTGAAGCAGAACCATTTGTTTCGCATGGATCCGAAGATAAGCCTCCTACTTCGCATTGATTTGAAGCTAAATCATGTGTTCGCATGGATTTGATGCTAACTCGTTTGCTTCGCATGCTGTTGAAGCTAAATCAAGTGTATCACAAGTATTTGAAGCTAAACAATTTGCTTCGCATTTATTCGAAGCTAAGCCTTCTACTTCGCATTGATTTGAGGCTAAATCATGTGTTTCGCTTGGATTTGAAGCTAAATCATGTGTTTTGCATGGATTTGAAGCTAAGCTTTCTACTTAGCATTGATTTGAAGATAAATCATGTGTTTCGCTTGGATTTGAAGATAACTCGTTTGCTTCGCATGCTGTTGAAGCTAAATCATGTATATCACAAGTATTTGAAGTTAAACCATTTGTTTCGCATGGATTCGAAGATAATCCATCTATTTCGCATTGATTTGAAGCTAACTCGTTTGTTTCGCATGCTGTTGAAACTAAATCATTTATATCACAAGTATTTGAAGCTAAACCATTTGCTTCGCATGGATTCGAAGGTCAGCCTTCTACTTCGCATTGATTTGATGCTAAGTCATTCGTTTCGCATGGATTTGAAGCTAACTCGTTTGTTTCGCATGCTGTTGAAGCTAAATCATGTATATCACAAGTATTTGAAGCTAAACCATTTGTTTCGCATGGATTCGAAGATTAGCCTTCCACATCGCATTGATTTGAAGCCAAATCATGTGTTTCGCATGGGTATGAAGCTAACTCGTTTGTTTCGCCTGCATTTGAAGCTATATCACTTATATTCTCCAGTATGTGAAGCTAAATCATTCGTTTCGCATGGATTTGAAGCTAAGCCGTCAACTTCGCGTTGACTTGATGATAAATCATGTCTTTCGCTTGGACTTGAAGTTAACTCGTTTGTTTCGCATGCTGTTGAAGCTAAATCATGTATATCACAAGTATTTGAAGCTAAACCATTTGTTTCGCATGGATTCCAAGATAACCCTTCTAATTGGCATTGATTTGCGGCTAAATCATGTGTTTCGCATGGATTTGAAGCTAACTCGTTTGTTTCTCATGCTGTTGAAGCTAAATCATGTATATCACAAGTATTTGAAGCTAAACCATTTGTTTCGCATGGATCCGAAGATAAGCCTCCTACATCGCATTGATTTGAAGCTAAATCATGTGCTCGCATGGATTTGAAGCTAACTCGTTTGCTTCGCATGCTGTTGAAGCTAAATCAAGTGTATCACAAGTATTTGAAGCTATACCATTTGTTTCGCGTGGATTCGAAGATCAACCTTCTACTTCGTATTGATTAGATGCTAAATCATGTGTTTCGCATGGATTTGAAGCTAACTCGTTTGTTTCGCATGCTGTTGAAGCTAAATCATGTATATCACAAGTATATGAAGCTAATCCATTTGTTTCGCATGGATTCGTAGATAAACCTTCTATTTCGCATTGATTTGAAGCTAAATCATGTGTTTCGCATGGATTTGAATCTAACTCGTTTGTTTCGCATGCTGTTGAAACTAAATCATGTATATCACAAGTAATTGAAGCTAAACTATTCGTTTCGCACGGATTCGAAGATAACACTTCTTCTTCGCATTGATTTGAAGCTAAATCATGTGTTTCGCATGGATTTGAATCTAACTCGTTTATTTCGCATGCTGTTGAAGCTAAATCATGTATATCACAAGTATATGAAGCTAATCCATTTGTTTCGCATGGATTCGTAGATAAGCATTCTACTTCGCATTGATTTGAAGCTAAATCGTGTGTTTCGCATGGATTTGAATCTAACTCGTTTGTTTCGCATGCTGTTGAATCTATATCATGTATATCACAAGTATTTGAAGCTAAACCATTTGTTTCGCATGGATTCCAAGATAACCCTTCTAATTCGCAGTTATTAGATGGTAAATCATGCGTTTCGCATGGATTTGAAGCTAACTCGATTGTTTCGCATTCTGTTGAAGCTAAATCATGCATATCACAAGTATTTGAAGCTAAACCATTTGTTTCGCATGGATTCGAAGATAAGCCTCCTACTTCGCATTGATTAGATGCTAAATCATGTGTTTCGCATGGGTTTGAAGCTAACTCGTTTGTTTCGCCTGCATTTGAAGCCATATCACTTATATTTTCAAGAATGTGAAGCTAAATCATTCGTTTTGCATGGATTTGAAGCTAAGCCATCAACTTCGCGTTGACTTGATGCTTATTCATGTGTTTCGCATGGATTTGAAGCTAACTCGTTTGTTTCGCAGGCAGTTGAAGCTGAATCATGTATATCAAAAGTATTTGAAGCTAAAATAATTCGTTTCGCATGGATTCGAAGATAAGCCTTCCACTTCGCATTGATTTGAAGCTAAATCATGTGTTCCGCATGGATTTGAAGCTGACTCGTTTGTTTCGCATGCAGTTGAAGCTGAATCATGTATATCACAAGTATTTGCGGCTAAACCATTTGTTTCGCATGGATTCGAAGGTAACCCTTCTACTTCGCATTGATTTTAATCTAAATCATGTGTTTCGCATGGATTTGAAGCTAACTCGTTTGTTTCGCATGCTGTTGAAGCTAAATCATGTATATCACAAGTATTTGAAGCTAAACCATTTGTTTCGCATGGATTCGAAGATAAGCCTCCTACTTCGCATTGATTTGAAGCTAAATCATGTGTTCGCATGGATTTGAAGCTTACTCGTTTGCTTCGCATGCTGTTGAAGCTAAATCAAGTGTATCACAAGTATTTGAAGCTAAACCATTTGTTTCGCATGGATTCGAAGATCAGCCTCCTACTTCGCATTGATTAGATGCTAAATCATGTGTTTCGCATGGATTTGAATCTAACTCGTTTGTTTCGCATGCTGTTGAAACTAAATCATGTATATCACAAGTATTTGAAGCTAAACCATTTGCTTCGCATGGATTCGAAGATCAGCCTTCTACATCGCATTGATTTGTAGCTAAATCATGTGTTTCGCATGGATTTGAATCTAACTCGTTTGTTTCGCATGCTGTTGAAGCTGAATCATGTATATCAAAAGTATTTGAAGCTAAACTATTCGTTTCGCATGGATTCGAAGATAAGCCTTTCACTTCGCATTGATTTGAAGCTAAATCATGTGTTCCGCATGGATTTGAAGCTGACTCGTTTGTTTCGCATGCAGTTGAAGCTGAATCATGTATATCACAAGTATTTGCGGCTAAACCATTTGTTTCGCATGGATTCGAAGGTAACCCTTCTACTTCGCAGTGATTTTAATCTCAATCATGTGTTTCGCATGGATTTGAAGCTAGCTCGTTTGTTTCGCATGCTGTTGAAGCTAAATCATGTATATCACAAGTATTTGAAGCTAAACCATTTGTTTCGCATGGATTCGAAGATAAGCCTCCTACTTCGCATTGATTTGATGCTAAATCATGTGTTCGCATGGATTTGAAGCTAACTCGTTTGCTTCGCATGCTGTTGAAGCTAAATCAAGTGTATCACAAGTATTTGAAGCTAAACCATTTGTTTCGCATGGATTCGAAGATCAGCCTTCTACTTCGCATTGATTAGATGCTAAATCATGTGTTTCGCATGGATTTGAAGCTAACTCGTTTGTTTCGCATGCTGTTGAAGCTAAATCATGTATATCACAAGTATTTGAAGCTATATCATTTGTTTCGCATGGATTCGAAGATTAGCCTTCTACTTCGCATTGATTTGGAGCTAAATCATGTGTTCGCATGGATTTGAAGCTACCTCGTTTGTTTCGCATGCTGTTAAAGCTAAATCATGTATATCACAAGTATTTGAAGCTAAACCATTTGTTTCGCATGGATTCGAAGATAAGCCTTCTACTTCGCATTGATTTTAATCTAAATCATGTGTTTCGCATGGATTTGAAGCTAACTCGTTTGTTTCGCAAGCTGTTGAAGCTAAATCATGTATATCACAAGTATTTGAAGCTATATCATATGTTTCGCATGGATTCGAAGGTAACCCTTCTACTTCGCATTGATTTTAATCTAAATCATGTGTTTCGCATGGATTTGAAGCTAACTCGTTTCTTTCGCATAGTGTTGAAGCTAAATCATGTATATCACAAGTATTTGAGGCTAAACCATTTGTTTCGCACGGATTCGAAGATAAGCCTCCTACTTCGCATTGATTTGAAGCTAAATCATGTGTTCGCATGGATTTGAAGCTAACTCGTTTGCTTCGCATGCTGTTGAAGCTAAATCAAGTGTATCACAAGTATTTGAAGCTAAACCATTTGTTTCGCATGGATTCGAAGATCAGCCTTCTACTTCGCATTGATTAGATGCTAAATCATGTGTTTCGCATGGATTTGAAGCTAACTCGTTTGTATCGCATGCTGTTGAAACTAAATCATGTATATCACAAGGATTTGAAGCTAAATCATATGTTTCGCATGGATTTGAATCTAACTCGTTTGTTTCGCATGCTGTTGAAACTAAATCATGTATATCACAAGTATTTGAAGCTAAACCATTTGCTTCGCATGGATTCGAAAATCAGCCTTCTACTTCGCATTGATTAGATGCTAAATCATGTGTTTCGCATGGGTTTGAAGCTAACTCGTTTGTTTCGCAGGCAGTTGAAGCTGAATCATGTATATCAAAAGTATTTGAAGCTAAACTATTCGTTTCGCATGGATTCGAAGATAAGCCTTTCACTTCGCATTGATTTGAAGCTAAATCATGTGTTCCGCATGGATTTGAAGCTGACTCGTTTGTTTCGCATGCAGTTGAAGCTGAATCGTGTATATCACAAGTATTTGCGGCTAAACCATTTGTTTCGCATGGATTCGAAGGTAACCCTTCTACTTCGCAGTGATTTTAATCTCAATCATGTGTTTCGCATGGATTTGAAGCTAGCTCGTTTGTTTCGCATGCTGTTGAAGCTAAATCATGTATATCACAAGTATTTGAAGCTAAACCATTTGTTTCGCATGGATTCGAAGATAAGCCTCCTACTTCGCATTGATTTGATGCTAAATCATGTGTTCGCATGGATTTGAAGCTAACTCGTTTGCTTCGCATGCTGTTGAAGCTAAATCAAGTGTATCACAAGTATTTGAAGCTAAACCATTTGTTTCGCATGGATTCGAAGATCAGCCTTCTACTTCGCATTGATTAGATGCTAAATCATGTGTTTCGCATGGATTTGAAGCTAACTCGTTTGTTTCGCATGCTGTTGAAGCTAAATCATGTATATCACAAGTATTTGAAGCTATATCATTTGTTTCGCATGGATTCGAAGATTAGCCTTCTACTTCGCATTGATGAGATTCTAAATCATGTGTTTAGCATGGGTTTGGATCTAACTCGTTTGTTTCGCCTGCATTTGAAGCTATATCACTTATATTCACAAGTATGTGAAGCTAAATCATTCGTTTCGCATGGATTTGAAGCAAAGCCATCAACTTCGCGTTGACTTGATACTAAATCATGTTTTTCGTTTGGACTTGAAGCTAACTCGTTTGTTTAGCATGTTGTTGAAGCTAAATCATGTATATCACAAGTATTTGAAGCTATATCATATGTTTCGCATGGATTCGAAGATAACCCTTCTAATTCGCATTGATTTGAAGCTAAATCATGTGTTTCGCATGGATTTGAAGCTAACTCGTTTGTTTCGCATGCTGTTGATGCTAAGTCATGTATATCACAAGTATTTGAAGCTAAACCATTTGTTTCGCATGGATTCGAAGATAAGCCTCCTACGACGCATTGATTTGAAGCTAAATCATTTGTTCGCATGGACTTGAAGCTACCTCGTTTGTTTCGCATTCTGTTGAAGCTAAATCAAGTGTATCACAAGTATTTGAAGCCAAACCATTTGCTTCGCATGGATTCGAAGCTCAGCCTTGTACTTCGCATTTATTAGATGGTAAATCATGCGTTTCGCATGGATTTGAAGCTAACTCGTTTGTTTCGCATTCTGTTGAAGCTAAATCATGCATATCACAAGTATTTGAAGCTAAACCATTTGTTTCGCATGGATTCGAAGATAAGACTCCTACTTCGCATTGATTTGGAGCTAAATCATGTGTTCGCATGGATTTGAAGCTACCTCGTTTGTTTCGCATGCTGTTAAAGCTAAATCATGTATATCACAAGTATTTGAAGCTAAACCATTTGCTTCGCATGGATTCGAAGATAAGCCTTCTACTTCGCATTGATTTTAATCTAAATCATGTGTTTCGCATGGATTTGAAGCTAACTCGTTTGTTTCGCAAGCTGTTGAAGCTAAATCATGTATATCACAAGTATTTGAAGCTATATCATATGTTTCGCATGGATTCGAAGGTAACCCTTCTACTTCGCATTGATTTTAATCTAAATCATGTGTTTCGCATGGATTTGAAGCTAACTCGTTTCTTTCGCATAGTGTTGAAGCTAAATCATGTATATCACAAGTATTTGAGGCTAAACCATTTGTTTCGCACGGATTCGAAGATAAGCCTCCTACTTCGCATTGATTTGAAGCTAAATCATGTGTTCGCATGGATTTGAAGCTAACTCGTTTGCTTCGCATGCTGTTGAAGCTAAATCAAGTGTATCACAAGTATTTGAAGCTAAACCATTTGTTTCGCATGGATTCGAAGATCAGCCTTCTACTTCGCATTGATTAGATGCTAAATCATGTGTTTCGCATGGATTTGAAGCTAACTCGTTTGTATCGCATGCTGTTGAAACTAAATCATGCATATCACAAGTATTTGAAGCTAAACCATTTGTTTCGCATGGATTCGAAGATAAGCCTCCTACTTCGCATTGATTTGAAGCTAAATCATGTGTTTCGCATGGATTTGAAGCTAACTCGTTTGTTTCGCATGCAGTTGAAGCTGAATCATGTATATCACAAGTATTTGCGGCTAAACCATTTGTTTCGCATGGATTCGAAGGTAACCCTTCTACTTCGCAGTGATTTTAATCTCAATCATGTGTTTAGCATGGGTTTGGATCTAACTCGTTTGTTTCGCCTGCATTTGAAGCTAAATCATGTATATCACAAGTATTTGAAGCTAAACCATTTGTTTCGCATGGATTCGAAGATAAGCCTCCTACTTCGCATTGACTTGATACTAAATCATGTTTTTCGTTTGGACTTGAATCTAACTCGTTTGTTTAGCATGTTGTTGAAGCTAAATCATGTATATCACAAGTATTTGAAGCTAAACCATTTGTTTCGCATGGATTCGAAGATCAGCCTTCTACTTCGCATTGATTTGAAGCTAAATCATGTGTTTCGCATGGATTTGAAGCTAACTCGTTTGTTTCGCATGCTGTTGATGCTAAGTCATGTATATCACAAGTATTTGAAGCTAAACCATTTGTTTCGCATGGATTCGAAGATAAGCCTCCTACGACGCATTGATTTGAAGCTAAATCATTTGTTCGCATGGACTTGAAGCTACCTCGTTTGTTTCGCATTCTGTTGAAGCTAAATCAAGTGTATCACAAGTATTTGAAGCCAAACCATTTGCTTCGCATGGATTCGAAGCTCAGCCTTGTACTTCGCATTTATTAGATGGTAAATCATGCGTTTCGCATGGATTTGAAGCTAACTCGTTTGTTTCGCATTCTGTTGAAGCTAAATCATGCATATCACAAGTATTTGAAGCTAAACCATTTGTTTCGCATGGATTCGAAGATAAGACTCCTACTTCGCATTGATTTGGAGCTAAATCATGTGTTCGCATGGATTTGAAGCTACCTCGTTTGTTTCGCATGCTGTTAAAGCTAAATCATGTATATCACAAGTATTTGAAGCTAAACCATTTGTTTCGCATGGATTCGAAGATAAGCCTTCTACTTCGCATTGATTTTAATCTAAATCATGTGTTTCGCATGGATTTGAAGCTAACTCGTTTGTTTCGCAAGCTGTTGAAGCTAAATCATGTATATCACAAGTATTTGAAGCTATATCATATGTTTCGCATGGATTCGAAGGTAACCCTTCTACTTCGCATTGATTTTAATCTAAATCATGTGTTTCGCATGGATTTGAAGCTAACTCGTTTCTTTCGCATAGTGTTGAAGCTAAATCATGTATATCACAAGTATTTGAGGCTAAACCATTTGTTTCGCACGGATTCGAAGATAAGCCTCCTACTTCGCATTGATTTGAAGCTAAATCATGTGTTCGCATGGATTTGAAGCTAACTCGTTTGCTTCGCATGCTGTTGAAGCTAAATCAAGTGTATCACAAGTATTTGAAGCTAAACCATTTGTTTCGCATGGATTCGAAGATCAGCCTTCTACTTCGCATTGATTAGATGCTAAATCATGTGTTTCGCATGGATTTGAAGCTAACTCGTTTGTATCGCATGCTGTTGAAACTAAATCATGTATATCACAAGGATTTGAAGCTAAATCATATGTTTCGCATGGATTTGAATCTAACTCGTTTGTTTCGCATGCTGTTGAAACTAAATCATGTATATCACAAGTATTTGAAGCTAAACCATTTGCTTCGCATGGATTCGAAGATCAGCCTTCTACTTCGCATTGATTAGATACTAAATCATGAGTTTCGCATGTTTTGAAGCTAACTCGTTTCTTTCGCAGGCAGTTGAAGCTGAATCATGTATATCAAAAGTATTTGAAGCTAAACTATTCGTTTCGCATGGATTCGAAGATAAGCCATCAACTTCGCATTGACTTGATGCTAATTCATGTGTTTCGCATGGATTTGAAGCTAACTCGTTTGTTTCGCAGGCAGTTGAAGCTGAATCATGTATATCAAAAGTATTTGAAGCTAAACTCTTCGTTCGCATGGATTCGAAGATAAGCCTTCCACTTCGCATTGATTTGAAGCTAAATCATGTGTTTCGTATGGATTTGAAGTTATCTCGTTTGTTTCGCATGCAGTTGAAGCTAAATCATGTATATCACAAGTATTAGAAGCTAAACCATTTGTTTCGCATGGATTCGAAAATAAGCCTTCTACTTCGCATTGATTTTAATCTAAATCATGTGTTTCGCATGGATTTGAAGCTAACTCGTTTGTTTCGCATACTGTTGAAGCTAAATCATGCATATCACAAGTATTTGAAGCTAAACCATTTGTTTCGCATGGATTCGAAGATAAGCCTCCTACTTCGCATTGATTTGAAGCTAAATCATGTGTTTCGCATGGATTTGAAGCTAACTCGTTTGTTTCGCATGCTGTTGAAGCTAAGTCATGTATATCACAAGTATTTGCGGGTAAACCATTTGTTTCGCATGGATTCGAAGGTAACCCTTCTACTTCGCATTGATTTGTAGCTAAATCATGTGTTTCGCATGGATTTGAATCTAACTCGTTTGTTTCGCATGCTGTTGAAACTAAATCATGTATATCACAAGTAATTGAAGCTAAACCATTTGCTTCGCATGGATTCGAAAATCAGCCTTCCACTTCGCATTGATTTGAAGCTAAATCATGTGTTCCGCATGGATTTGAAGCTGACTCGTTTGTTTCGCATGCAGTTGAAGCTGAATCATGTATATCACAAGTATTTGCGGCTAAACCATTTGTTTCGCATGGATTCGAAGGTAACCCTTCTACTTCGCAGTGATTTTAATCTAAATCATGTGTTTCGCATGGATTTGAAGCTAGCTCGTTTGTTTCGCATGCTGTTGAAGCTAAATCATGTATATCACAAGTATTTGAAGCTAAACCATTTGTTTCGCATGGATTCGAAGATAAGCCTCCTACTTCGCATTGATTTGATGCTAAATCATGTGTTCGCATGGATTTGAAGCTAACTCGTTTGCTTCGCATGCTGTTGAAGCTAAATCAAGTGTATCACAAGTATTTGAAGCTAAACCATTTGTTTCGCATGGATTCGAAGATCAGCCTTCTACTTCGCATTGATTAGATGCTAAATCATGTGTTTCGCATGGATTTGAAGCTAACTCGTTTGTATCGCATGCTGTTGAAACTAAATCATGTATATCACAAGGATTTGAAGCTAAATCATATGTTTCGCATGGATTTGAATCTAACTCGTTTGTTTCGCATGCTGTTGAAACTAAATCATGTATATCACAAGTATTTGAAGCTAAACCATTTGCTTCGCATGGATTCGAAGATCAGCCTTCTACTTCGCATTGATTAGATACTAAATCATGAGTTTCGCATGTTTTGAAGCTAACTCGTTTCTTTCGCAGGCAGTTGAAGCTGAATCATGTATATCAAAAGTATTTGAAGCTAAACTATTCGTTTCGCATGGATTCGAAGATAAGCCATCAACTTCGCATTGACTTGATGCTAATTCATGTGTTTCGCATGGATTTGAAGCTAACTCGTTTGTTTCGCAGGCAGTTGAAGCTGAATCATGTATATCAAAAGTATTTGAAGCTAAACTCTTCGTTCGCATGGATTCGAAGATAAGCCTTCCACTTCGCATTGATTTGAAGCTAAATCATGTGTTTCGTATGGATTTGAAGTTATCTCGTTTGTTTTGCATGCAGTTGAAGCTAAATCATGTATATCACAAGTATTAGAAGCTAAACCATTTGTTTCGCATGGATTCGAAAATAAGCCTTCTACTTCGCATTGATTTTAATCTAAATCATGTGTTTCGCATGGATTTGAAGCTAACTCGTTTGTTTCGCATACTGTTGAAGCTAAATCATGCATATCACAAGTATTTGAAGCTAAACCATTTGTTTCGCATGGATTCGAAGATAAGCCTCCTACTTCGCATTGATTTGAAGCTAAATCATGTGTTTCGCATGGATTTGAAGCTAACTCGTTTGTTTCGCATGCTGTTGAAGCTAAGTCATGTATATCACAAGTATTTGCGGGTAAACCATTTGTTTCGCATGGATTCGAAGGTAACCCTTCTACTTCGCATTGATTTGTAGCTAAATCATGTGTTTCGCATGGATTTGAATCTAACTCATTTGTTTCGCATGCTGTTGAAACTAAATCATGTATATCACAAGTAATTGAAGCTAAACCATTTGCTTCGCATGGATTCGAAAATCAGCCTTCCACTTCGCATTGATTTGAAGCTAAATCATGTGTTCCGCATGGATTTGAAGCTGACTCGTTTGTTTCGCATGCAGTTGAAGCTGAATCATGTATATCACAAGTATTTGCGGCTAAACCATTTGTTTCGCATGGATTCGAAGGTAACCCTTCTACTTCGCAGTGATTTTAATCTAAATCATGTGTTTCGCATGGATTTGAAGCTAGCTCGTTTGTTTCGCATGCTGTTGAAGCTAAATCATGTATATCACAAGTATTTGAAGCTAAACCATTTGTTTCGCATGGATTCGAAGATAAGCCTCCTACTTCGCATTGATTTGATGCTAAATCATGTGTTCGCATGGATTTGAAGCTAACTCGTTTGCTTCGCATGCTGTTGAAGCTAAATCAAGTGTATCACAAGTATTTGAAGCTAAACCATTTGTTTCGCATGGATTCGAAGGTAACCCTTCTACTTCGCATTGATATGAAGCTAAATCATGTGTTCCGCATGGATTTGAAGCTAACTCGTTTGTTTCGCATGCTGTTGAAGCTCAATCATGAATATCACAAGTATTTGAAGCTATATCATTTGTTTCGCATGGATTCGAAGATAACCCTTCTAATTCGCATTGATTTGAAGCTAAATCATGTGTTTCGCATGGATTTGAAGCTAACTCGTTTGTTTCGCAGGCAGCTGAAGCTGAATCATGTATATCAAAAGTATTTGAAGCTAAACTATTCGTTTCGCATGGATTCGAAGATAAGCCTTCCACTTCGCATTGATTTGAAGATAAATCATGTGTTCGCATGGATTTGAAGCTACCTCGTTTGTTTCGCATGCTGTTAAAGCTAAGTCATGTATATCGCAAGTATTTGCGGCTAAACCATTTGTTTCGCATGGATTCGAAGGTAACCCTTCTACTTCGCATTGATTTGAAGCTAAATCATGTGTTTCGCATGGATTTGAATCTAACTCGTTTGTTTCGCATGCTGTTGAAACTAAATCATGTATATCACAAGTATTTGAAGCTAAACCATTTGCTTCGCATGGATTTGATGCTAAGCCATCAACTTCGCGTTGACTTGATGCTAATTCATGTGTTTCGCATGGATTTGAAGCTAACTCGTTTGTTTCGCAGGCAGTTGAAGCTGAATCATGTATATCAAAAGTATTTGAAGCTAAACCATTTGTTTCGCATGGATTCGAAGATCAGCCTCCTACTTCGCATTGATTAGATGCTAAATCATGTGTTTCGCATGGATTTGAAGCTAACTCGTTTGTTTCGCATGCTGTTGAAACTAAATCATGTATATCACAAGTATTTGAAGCGATATCATTTGTTTCGCATGGATTCGAAGATTAGCCTTCTACTTCGCATTGATTAGATGCTAAATCATGTGTTTAGCATGGGTTTGAAGCTAACTCGTTTGTTTCGCCTGCATTTGAAGCTATATCACTTATATTCACAAGTATGTGAAGCTAAATCATTCGTTTCGCATGGATTTGAAGCAAAGCCATCAACTTCGCGTTGACTTGATACTAAATCATGTTTTTCGTTTGGACTTGAAGCTAACTCGTTTGTTTCGCATGTTGTTGAAGATAAATCATGTATATCACAAGTATTTGAAGCTATATCATATGTTTCGCATGGATTCGAAGATAACCCTTCTAATTTGCATTGATTTGAAGCTAAATCTTGTGTTTCGCATGGATTTGAAGCTGACTCGTTTGTTTCGCATGCAGTTGAAGCTAAATCATGTATATCACAAGTATTTGCGGATAAACCATTTGTTTCGCATGGATTCGAAGGTAACCCTTCTACTTCGCATTGATTTTAATCTAAATCATGTGTTTCGCATGGATTTGAAGATAACTCGTTTGTTTCGCATGGATTTGAAGATAACTCGTTTGTTTCGCATAGTGTTGAAGCTAAATCATGTATATCACAAGTATTTGAGGCTAAACCATTTGTTTCGCACGGATTCGAAGATAAGCCTCCTACTTCGCATTGATTTGAAGCTAAATCATGTGTTCGCATGGATTTGAAGCTAACTCGTTTGCTTCGCATGCTGTTGAAGCTAAATCAAGTGTATCACAAGTATTTGAAGCTAAACCATTTGTTTCGCATGGATTCGAAGATCAGCCTTCTACTTCGCATTGATTAGATACTAAATCATGTGTTTCGCATGGATTTGAAGCTAACTCGTTTGTATCGCATGCTGTTGAAACTAAATCATGTATATCACAAGGATTTGAAGCTAAATCATATGTTTCGCATGGATTTGAATCTAACTCGTTTGTTTCGCATGCTGTTGAAACTAAATCATGTATATCACAAGTATTTGAAGCTAAACCATTTGCTTCGCATGGATTCGAAGATCAGCCTTCTACTTCGCATTGATTAGATACTAAATCATGAGTTTCGCATGTGTTGAAGCTAACTCGTTTGTTTCGCAGGCAGTTGAAGCTGAATCATGTATATCAAAAGTATTTGAAGCTAAACTATTCGTTTCGCATGGATTCGAAGATAAGCCATCAACTTCGCATTGACTTGATGCTAATTCATGTGTTTCGCATGGATTTGAAGCTAACTCGTTTGTTTCGCAGGCAGTTGAAGCTGAATCATGTATATCAAAAGTATTTCAAGCTAAACTATTCGTTTCGCATGGATTCGAAGATAAGCCTTCCACTTCGCATTGATTTGAAGCTAAATCATGTGTTCCGCATGGATTTGAAGCTGACTCGTTTGTTTCGCATGCAGTTGAAGCTGAATCATGTATATCACAAGTATTTGCGGCTAAACCATTTGTTTCGCATGGATTCGAAGGTAACCCTTCTACTTCGCATTGATTTTAATCTAAATCATGTGTTTCGCATGGATTTGAAGCTAACTCGTTTGTTTCGCATGCTGTTGAAGCTAAATCATGTATATCACAAGTATTTGAAGCTAAACCATTTGTTTCGCATGGATTCGAAGATAAGCCTCCTACTTCGCATTGATTTGAAGCTAAATCATGTGTTCGCATGGATTTGAAGCTTACTCGTTTGCTTCGCATGCTGTTGAAGCTAAATCAAGTGTATCACAAGTATTTGAAGCTAAACCATTTGTTTCGCATGGATTCGAAGATCGGCCTCCTACTTCGCATTGATTAGATGCTAAATCATGTGTTTCGCATGGATTTGAAGCTAACTCGTTTGTTTCGCATGCTGTTGAAACTAAATCATGTATATCACAAGTATTTGAAGCGATATCATTTGTTTCGCATGGATTCGAATATTAGCCTTCTACTTCGCATTGATTAGATGCTAAATCATGTGTTTAGCATGGGTTTGAAGCTAACTCGTTTGTTTCGCCTGCATTTGAAGCTATATCACTTATATTCACAAGTATGTGAAGCTAAATCATTCGTTTCGCATGGATTTGAAGCAAAGCCATCAACTTCGCGTTGACTTGATACTAAATCATGTTTTTCGTTTGGACTTGAAGCTAACTCGTTTGTTTCGCATGTTGTTGAAGATAAATCATGTATATCACAAGTATTTGAAGCTATATCATATGTTTCGCATGGATTCGAAGATAACCCTTCTAATTCGCATTGATTTGAAGCTAAATCTTGTGTTTCGCATGGATTTGAAGCTGACTCGTTTGTTTCGCATGCAGTTGAAGCTGAATCATGTATATCACAAGTATTTGCGGATAAACCATTTGTTTCGGATGGATTCGAAGGTAACCCTTCTACTTCGCATTGATTTTAATCTAAATCATGTGTTTCGCATGGATTTGAAGCTAACTCGTTTGTTTCGCATAGTGTTGAAGCTAAATCATGTATATCACAAGTATTTGAGGCTAAACCATTTGTTTCGCACGGATTCGAAGATAAGCCTACTACTTCGCATTGATTTGAAGCTAAATCATGTGTTCGCATGGATTTGAAGCTAACTCGTTTGCTTCGCATGCTGTTGAAGCTAAATCAAGTGTATCACAAGTATTTGAAGCTAAACCATTTGTTTCGCATGGATTCGAAGATCAGCCTTCTACTTCGCATTGATTAGATGCTAAATCATGTGTTTCGCATGGATTTGAAGATAACTCGATTGTATCGCATGCTGTTGAAACTAAATCATGTATATCACAAGGATTTGAAGCTAAATCATATGTTTCGCATGGATTTGAATCTAACTTGTTTGTTTCGCATGCTGTTGAAACAAAATCATGTATATCACAAGTATTTGAAGCTAAACCATTTGCTTCGCATGGATTCGAAGATCAGCCTTCTACTTCGCATTGATTAGATACTAAATCATCAGTTTCGCATGTTTTGAAGCTAACTCGTTTGTTTCGCAGGCAGTTGAAGCTGAATCATGTATATCAAAAGTATTTGAAGCTAAACTATTCGTTTCGCATGGATTCGAAGATAAGCCATCAACTTCGCATTGACTTGATGCTAATTCATGTGTTTCGCATGGATTTGAAGCTAACTCGTTTGTTTCGCATGCAGTTGAAGCTAAATCATGCATATCACAAGTATTCGAAGCTATATCATATGTTTCGCATGGATTCGAAGATAACCCTTCTAATTCGCATTGATTTGAAGCTAAATCATGTGTTTCGCATGGATTTGAATCTAACTCGTTTGTTTCGCATGCTGTTGAAACTAAATCATGTATATCACAAGTATTTGAAGCTAAACCATTTGCTTCGCATGGATTCGAAAATCAGCCTTCTACTTCGCATTGATTAGATGCTAAATCATGTGTTTCGCATGGGTTTGAAGCTAACTCGTTTGTTTCGCAGGCAGTTGAAGCTGAATCATGTATATCAAAAGTATTTGAAGCTAAACTATTCGTTTCGCATGGATTCGAAGATAAGCCTTCCACTTCGCATTGATTTGAAGCTAAATCATGTGTTCCGCATGGATTTGAAGCTGACTCGTTTGTTTCGCATGCAGTTGAAGCTGAATCATGTATATCACAAGTATTTGCGGCTAAACCATTTGTTTCGCATGGATTCGAAGGTAACCCTTCTACTTCGCAGTGATTTTAATCTAAATCATGTGTTTCGCATGGATTTGAAGCTAGCTCGTTTGTTTCGCATGCTGTTGAAGCTAAATCATGTATATCACAAGTATTTGAAGCTAAACCATTTGTTTCGCATGGATTCGAAGATAAGCCTCCTACTTCGCATTGATTTGATGCTAAATCATGTGTTCGCATGGATTTGAAGCTAACTCGTTTGCTTCGCATGCTGTTGAAGCTAAATCAAGTGTATCACAAGTATTTGAAGCTAAACCATTTGTTTCGCATGGATTCGAAGATCAGCCTTCTACTTCGCATTGATTAGATGCTAAATCATGTGTTTCGCATGGATTTGAAGCTAACTCGTTTGTTTCGCATGCTGTTGAAGCTAAATCATGTATATCACAAGTATTTGAAGCTATATCATTTGTTTCGCATGGATTCGAAGATAAGCCTCCTACGACGCATTGATTTGAAGCTAAATCATTTGTTCGCATGGACTTCAAGCTACCTCGTTTGTTTCGCATTCTGTTGAAGCTAAATCCAGTGTATCACAAGTATTTGAAGCCAAACCATTTGCTTCGCATGGATTCGAAGCTCAGCCTTCTACTTCGCATTTATTAGATGGTAAATCATGCGTTTCGCATGGATTTGAAGCTAACTCGTTTGTTTCGCATTCTGTTGAAGCTAAATCATGCATATCACAAGTATTTGAAGCTAAACCATTTGTTTCGCATGGATTCGAAGATAAGCCTCCTACTTCGCATTGATTTGAAGCTAAATCATGTGTTCGCATGAATTTGAAGCTACCTCGTTTGTTTCGCATGCTGTTAAAGCTAAATCATGTATATCACAAGTATTTGAAGCTAAACCATTTGTTTCGCATGGATTCGAAGATAAGCCTTCTACTTCGCATTGATTTTAATCTAAATCATGTGTTTCGCATGGATTTGAAGCTAACTCGTTTGTTTCGCAAGCTGTTGAAGCTAAATCATGTATATCACAAGTATTTGAAGCTATATCATATGTTTCGCATGGATTCGAAGATAACCCTTCTAATTCGCATTGATTTGAAGCTAAATCATGTGTTTCGGATGGATTTGAAGCTAACTCGTTTTTTTTCGCATGCTGTTGAAGCTAAGTCATGTATATCACAAGTATTTGAAGCTAAACCATTTGTTTCGCATGGATTCGGAGATAAGCCTCCTACCTCGCATTGATTTGAAGCTAAATCATGTGTTCCGCATGGACTTGAAGCTACCTCGTTTGTTTCGCATTCTGTTGAAGCTAAATCAAATGTATCACAAGTATTTGCGGCTAAACCATTTGTTTCGCATGGATTCGAAGGTAACACTTCTACTTCGCATTGATTTGAAGCTAAATCATGCGTTTCGCATGGATTTGAAGCTAACTCGTTTGTTTCGCATTCTGTTGAAGCTAAATCATGCATATCACAAGTATTTGAAGCTAAACCATTTGTTTCGCATGGATTCGAAGATAAGCCTCCTACTTCGCATTGATTTGAAGCTAAATCATGTGTTCGCATGGATTTGAAGCTACCTCGTTTGTTTCGCATGCTGTTAAAGCTAAATCATGTATATCACAAGTATTTGAAGCTAAACCATTTGCTTCGCATGGATTCGAAGGTCAGCCTTCTACTTCGCATTGATTAGATGCTAAATCATGTGTTTCGCATGGGTTTGAATCTAACTCGTTTGTTTCGCCTGCATTTGAAGCCATATCACTTATATTTTCAAGTATGTGAAGCTAAATCATTCGTTTTGCATGGATTTGAAGCTAAGCCATCAACTTCGCGTTGACGTGATGATAATTCATGTGTTTCGCATGGATTTGAAGCTAACTCGTTTGTTTAGCATGCAGTTGAAGCTGAATCATGTATATCAAAAGTATTTGAAGCTAAACTATTCGTTTCGCATGGATTCGAAGATAAGCCTTCTACTTCGCATTGATTTTAATCTAAATCATGTGTTTCGCATGGATCTGAAGATAACTCGTTTGTTTCGCATGCTGTTGAAGCTAAATCATGTATATCACTAGTATTTGAAGCTATATCATATGTTTCGCATGGATTCGAAGATAACCCTTCTAATTCGCATTGATTTGAAGCTAAATCATGTGTTTCGCATGGATTTGAAGCTAACTCGTTTGTTTCGCATGCTGTTGAAGCTAAGTCATGTATATCACAAGTATTTCAAGCTAAACCATTTGTTTCGCACGGATTCGAAGGTAACCCTTCTACTTCGCATTGATTTGAAGCTAAATCATGTGTTCCGCATGGATTCGAAGCTAACTCGATTGTTTCGCATGCAGTGGAAGCTGAATCATGTATATCACAAGTATTTGCGGCTAAACCATTTGTTTCGCATGGATTCGAAGGTAACACTTCTACTTCGCATTGATTTGAAGCTAAATCATTCGTTTCGCATGGATTTGAAGCTAACTCGATTGTTTCGCATTCTGTTGAAGCTAAATCATGCATATCACAAGTATTTGAAGCTAAACCATTTGTTTCGCATGGATTCGAAGATAAGCCTTCTACTTCGCATTGATTTTAATCTAAATCATGTGTTTCGCATGGATTTGAAGCTAACTCGTTTGTTTCGCATGCTGTTGAAGCTAAGTCATGTATATCACAAGTATTTGCGGCTAAACCATTTGTTTCGCATGGATTCGAAGGTAACCCTTCTACTTCGCATTGATTTGAAGCTAAATCATGTGTTCCGCATGGATTTGAAGCTAACTCGTTTGTTTCGCATGCTGTTGAAGCTAAATCATGAATATCACAAGTATTTGAAGCTATATCATTTGTTTCGCATGGATTCGAAGATAACCCTTCTAATTCGCATTGATTTGAAGCTAAATCATGTGTTTCGCATGGATTTGAAGCTAACTCGTTTGTTTCGCATGCTGTTGAAGCTAAGTCATGTATATCACAAGTATTTACGGCTAAACCATTTGTTTCGCATGGATTCGAAGGTAACCCTTCTACTTCGCATTGATTTGAAGCTAAATCATGTGTTTCGCATGGATTGAAGCTAACTCGTTTGTTTCGCAGGCAGCTGAAGCTGAATCATGTATATTAAAAGTATTTGAAGCTAAACTATTCGTTTCGCATGGATTCGAAGATAAGCCTTCCACTTCGCATTGATTTGAAGATAAATCATGTGTTCGCATGGATTTGAAGCTAACTCGTTTTTTTTCGCATGCTGTTGAAGCTAAGTCATGTATATCACAAGTATTTGAAGCTAAACCATTTATTTCGCATGGATTCGGAAATAAGCCTCCTACCTCGCATTGATTTGAAGCTAAATCATGTGTTCCGCATGGACTTGAAGCTACCTCGTTTGTTTCGCATTCAGTTGAAGCTAAATCAAATGTATCACAAGTATTTGAAGCTAAACCATTTGCTTCGCATGGATTCGAACATCAGGCTTCTACTTCGCATTGATTAGATGCTAAATCATGTGTTTCGCATGGGTTTGAAGCTAACTCGTTTGTTTGGCCTGCATTTGAAGCCATATCACTTATATTTTCAAGTATGTGAAGCTAAATCATTCGTTTTGCATGGATTTGAAGCTAAGCCATCAACTTCGCGTTGACTTGATGCTAATTCATGTGTTTCGCATGGATTTGAAGCTAACTCGTTTGTTTCGCAGGCAGTTGAAGCTGAATCATGTATATCAAAAGTATTTGAAGCTAAACTATTCGTTTCGCATGGATTCGAAGATAAGCCTTCCACTTCGCATTGATTTTAATCTAAATCATGTGTTTCGCATGGATTTGAAGCTAACTCGTTTGTTTCGCATGCTGTTGAAGCTAAATCATGTATATCACAAGTATTTGAAGCTAAACCATTTGTTTCGCATGGATTCGAAGATAAGCCTACCACTTCGCATTGATTTGAAGCTAAATCATGTGTTCCGCATGGACTTGAAGCTACCTCGTTTGTTTCGCATTCTGTTGAAGCTAAATCAAATGTATCACAAGTATTTGCGGCTAAACCATTTGTTTCGCATGGATTCGAAGGTAACACTTCTACTTCGCATTGATTTGAAGCTATATCATGCGTTTCGCATGGATTTGAAGCTAACTCGTTTGTTTCGCATTCTGTTGAAGCTAAATCATGCATATCACAAGTATTTGAAGCTAAACCATTTGTTTCGCATGGATTCGAAGATAAGCCTCCTACTTCGCATTGATTTGAAGCTAAATCATGTGTTCGCATGGATTTGAAGCTACCTCGTTTGTTTCGCATGCTGTTAAAGCTAAATCATGTATATCACAAGTATTTGAAGCTAAACCATTTGCTTCGCATGGATTCGAAGGTCAGCCTTCTACTTCGCATTGATTAGATGCTAAATCATGTGTTTCGCATGGGTTTGAAGCTAACTCGTTTGTTTCGCCTGCATTTGAAGCCATATCACTTATATTTTCAAGTATGTGAAGCTAAATCATTCGTTTTGCATGGATTTGAAGCTAAGCCATCAACTTCGCGTTGACGTGATGATAATTCATGTGTTTCGCATGGATTTGAAGCTAACTCGTTTGTTTACCATGCAGTTGAAGCTGAATCATGTATATCAAAAGTATTTGAAGCTAAACTATTCGTTTCGCATGGATTCGAAGATAAGCCTTCTACTTCGCATTGATTTTAATCTAAATCATGTGTTTCGCATGGATCTGAAGATAACTCGTTTGTTTCGCATGCTGTTGAAGCTAAATCATGTATATCACAAGTATATGAAGCTATATCATATGTTTCGCATGGATTCGAAGATAACCCTTCTAATTCGCATTGATTTGAAGCTAAATCATGTGTTTCGCATGGATTTGAAGCTAACTCGTTTGTTTCGCATGCTGTTGAAGCTAAGTCATGTATATCACAAGTATTTCAAGCTAAACCATTTGTTTCGCACGGATTCGAAGGTAACCCTTCTACTTCGCATTGATTTGAAGCTAAATCATGTGTTCCGCATGGATCGAAGCTAACTCGATTGTTTCGCATGCAGTGGAAGCTGAATCATGTATATCACAAGTATTTGCGGCTAAACCATTTGTTTCGCATGGATTCGAAGGTAACACTTCTACTTCGCATTGATTTGAAGCTAAATCATTCGTTTCGCATGGATTTGAAGCTAACTCGATTGTTTCGCATTCTGTTGAAGCTAAATCATGCATATCACAAGTATTTGAAGCTAAACCATTTGTTTCGCATGGATTCGAAGATAAGCCTTCTACTTCGCATTGATTTTAATCTAAATCATGTGTTTCGCATGGATTTGAAGCTAACTCGTTTGTTTCGCATGCTGTTGAAGCTAAGTCATGTATATCACAAGTATTTGCGGCTAAACCATTTGTTTCGCATGGATTCGAAGGTAACCCTTCTACTTCGCATTGATTTGAAGCTAAATCATGTGTTCCGCATGGATTTGAAGCTAACTCGTTTGTTTCGCATGCTGTTGAAGCTAAATCATGAATATCACAAGTATTTGAAGCTATATCATTTGTTTCGCATGGATTCGAAGATAACCCTTCTAATTCGCATTGATTTGAAGCTAAATCATGTGTTTCGCATGGATTTGAAGCTAACTCGTTTGTTTCGCATGCTGTTGAAGCTAAGTCATGTATATCACAAGTATTTACGGCTAAACCATTTGTTTCGCATGGAATCGAAGGTAACCCTTCTACTTCGCATTGATTTTAATCTAAATCATGTGTTTCGCATGGATTTGAAGCTAACTCGTTTGTTTCGCATGCTGTTGAAGCTAAATCATGTATATCACAAGTATTTGAATCTAAACCATTTGTTTCGCATGGATTCGAAGGTAACCCTTCTACTTCGCATTGATTTGAAGCTAAATCATGTGTTTCGCATGGATTTGAAGCTAACTCGTTTGTTTCGCAGGCAGCTGAAGCTGAATCATGTATATTAAAAGTATTTGAAGCTAAACTATTCGTTTCGCATGGATTCGAAGATAAGCCTTCCACTTCGCATTGATTTGAAGATAAATCATGTGTTCGCATGGATTTGAAGCTAACTCGTTTTTTTTCGCATGCTGTTGAAGCTAAGTCATGTATATCACAAGTATTTGAAGCTAAACCATTTATTTCGCATGGATTCGGAAATAAGCCTCCTACCTCGCATTGATTTGAAGCTAAATCATGTGTTCCGCATGGACTTGAAGCTACCTCGTTTGTTTCGCATTCTGTTGAAGCTAAATCAAATGTATCACAAGTATTTGAAGCTAAACCATTTGCTTCGCATGGATTCGAACATCAGCCTTCTACTTCGCATTGATTAGATGCTAAATCATGTGTTTCGCATGGGTTTGAAGCTAACTCGTTTGTTTGGCCTGCATTTGAAGCCATATCACTTATATTTTCAAGTATGTGAAGCTAAATCATTCGTTTTGCATGGATTTGAAGCTAAGCCATCAACTTCGCGTTGACTTGATGCTAATTCATGTGTTTCGCATGATTTGAACCTAACTCGTTTGTTTCGCAGGCAGTTGAAGCTGAATCATGTATATCAAAAGTATTTGAAGCTAAACTATTCGTTTCGCATGGATTCGAAGATAAGCCTTCCACTTCGCATTGATTTTAATCTAAATCATGTGTTTCGCATGGATTTGAAGCTAACTCGTTTGTTTCGCATGCTGTTGAAGCTAAATCATGTATATCACAAGTATTTGAAGCTAAACCATTTGTTTCGCATGGATTCGAAGATAAGCCTACCACTTCGCATTGATTTGAAGCTAAATCATGTGTTCCGCATGGATTTGAAGCTGACTCGTTTGTTTCGCATGCAGTTGAAGCTGAATCATGTATATCACAAGTATTTGCGGCTAAACCATTTGTTTCGCATGGATTCGAAGGTAACCCTTCTACTTCGCATTGATTTTAATCTAAATCATGTGTTTCGCATGGATTTGAAGCTAACTCGTTTGTTTCGCATGCTGTTGAAGCTAAATCATGTATATCACAAGTATTTGAAGCTAAACCATTTGTTTCGCATGGATTCGAAGATAAGCCTACCACTTCGCATTGATTTGAAGCTAAATCATGTGTTCCGCATGGATTTGAAGCTGACTCGTTTGTTTCGCATGCAGTTGAAGCTGAATCATGTATATCACAAGTATTTGCGGCTAAACCATTTGTTTCGCATGGATTCGAAGGTAACCCTTCTACTTCACATTGATTTTAATCTAAATCATGTGTTTCGCATGGATTTGAAGCTAACTCATTTGTTTCGCATGCTGTTGAAGCTAAATCATGTATATCACAAGTATTTGAAGCTAAACCATTTGTTTCGCATGGATTCGAAGATAAGCCTCCTACTTCGCATTGATTTGAAGCTAAATCATGTGTTCGCATGGATTTGAAGCTTACTCGTTTGCTTCGCATGCTGTTGAAGCTAAATCAAGTGTATCACAAGTATTTGAAGCTAAACCATTTGTTTCGCAATGGATTCGAAGATCAGCCTCCTACTTCGCATTGATTAGATGCTAAATCATGTGTTTCGCATGGGTTTGAAGCTAACTCGTTTGTTTCGCCTGCATTTGAAGCCATATCACTTATATTTTCAAGTATGTGAAGCTAAATCATTCGTTTTGCATGGATTTGAAGCTAAGCCATCAACTTCGCGTTGACTTGATGCTTATTCATGTGTTTCGCATGGATTTGAAGCTAACTCGTTGTTTCGCAGGCAGTTGAAGCTGAATCATGTATATCAAAAGTATTTGAAGCTAAACTATTCGTTTCGCATGGATTCGAAGATAAGCCTTCCACTTCGCATTGATTTTAATCTAAATCATGTGTTTCGCATGGATTTGAAGCTAACTCGTTTGTTTCGCATGCTGTTGAAGCTAAGTCATGTATATCACAAGTATTTGCGGCTAAACCATTTGTTTCGCATGGATTCGAAGGTAACCCTTCTACTTCGCATTGATTTGAAGCTAAATCATGTGTTCCGCATGGATTTGAAGCTAACTCGTTTGTTTCGCATGCTGTTGAAGCTAAATCATGAATATCACAAGTATTTGAAGCTATATCATTTGTTTCGCATGGATTCGAAGATAACCCTTCTAATTCGCATTGATTTGAAGCTAAATCATGTGTTTCGCATGGATTTGAAGCTAACTCGTTTGTTTCGCATGCTGTTGAAGCTAAGTCATGTATATCACAAGTATTTACGGCTAAACCATTTGTTTCGCATGGAATCGAAGGTAACCCTTCTACTTCGCATTGATTTTAATCTAAATCATGTGTTTCGCATGGATTTGAAGCTAACTCGTTTGTTTCGCATGCTGTTGAAGCTAAATCATGTATATCACAAGTATTTGAATCTAAACCATTTGTTTCGCATGGATTCGAAGATAAGCCTCCTACTTCGCATTGATTTGAAGCTAGATCATGTGTTTCGCATGGATTTGAAGCTAACTCGTTTGTTTCGCATGCTGTTGAAGCTAAGTCATGTATATCACAAGTATTTGCGGCTAAACCATTTGTTTTCGCATGGATTCGAAGGTAACCCTTCTACTTCGCATTGATTTGAAGCTAAATCATGTGTTTCGCATGGATTTGAAGCTAACTCGTTTGTTTCGCAGGCAGCTGAAGCTGAATCATGTATATTAAAAGTATTTGAAGCTAAACTATTCGTTTCGCATGGATTCGAAGATAAGCCTTCCACTTCGCATTGATTTGAAGATAAATCATGTGTTCGCATGGATTTGAAGCTAACTCGTTTTTTTTCGCATGCTGTTGAAGCTAAGTCATGTATATCACAAGTATTTGAAGCTAAACCATTTATTTCGCATGGATTCGGAAATAAGCCTCCTACCCTCGCATTGATTTGAAGCTAAATCATGTGTTCCGCATGGACTTGAAGCTACCTCGTTTGTTTCGCATTCTGTTGAAGCTAAATCAAATGTATCACAAGTATTTGAAGCTAAACCATTTGCTTCGCATGGATTCGAACATCAGCCTTCTACTTCGCATTGATTAGATGCTAAATCATGTGTTTCGCATGGGTTTGAAGCTAACTCGTTTGTTTGGCCTGCATTTGAAGCCATATCACTTATATTTTCAAGTATGTGAAGCTAAATCATTCGTTTTGCATGGATTTGAAGCTAAGCCATCAACTTCGCGTTGACTTGATGCTAATTCATGTGTTTCGCATGGATTTGAACCTAACTCGTTTGTTTCGCAGGCAGTTGAAGCTGAATCATGTATATCAAAAGTATTTGAAGCTAAACTATTCGTTTCGCATGGATTCGAAGATAAGCCTTCCACTTCGCATTGATTTTAATCTAAATCATGTGTTTCGCATGGATTTGAAGCTAACTCGTTTGTTTCGCATGCTGTTGAAGCTAAATCATGTATATCACAAGTATTTGAAGCTAAACCATTTGTTTCGCATGGATTCGAAGATAAGCCTACCACTTCGCATTGATTTGAAGCTAAATCATGTGTTCCGCATGGATTTGAAGCTGACTCGTTTGTTTCGCATGCAGTTGAAGCTGAATCATGTATATCACAAGTATTTGCGGCTAAACCATTTGTTTCGCATGGATTCGAAGGTAACCCTTCTACTTCGCATTGATTTTAATCTAAATCATGTGTTTCGCATGGATTTGAAGCTAACTCGTTTGTTTCGCATGCTGTTGAAGCTAAATCATGTATATCACAAGTATTTGAAGCTAAACCATTTGTTTCGCATGGATTCGAAGATAAGCCTACCACTTCGCATTGATTTGAAGCTAAATCATGTGTTCCGCATGGATTTGAAGCTGACTCGTTTGTTTCGCATGCAGTTGAAGCTGAATCATGTATATCACAAGTATTTGCGGCTAAACCATTTGTTTCGCATGGATTCGAAGGTAACCCTTCTACTTCACATTGATTTTAATCTAAATCATGTGTTTCGCATGGATTTGAAGCTAACTCATTTGTTTCGCATGCTGTTGAAGCTAAATCATGTATATCACAAGTATTTGAAGCTAAACCATTTGTTTCGCATGGATTCGAAGATAAGCCTCCTACTTCGCATTGATTTGAAGCTAAATCATGTGTTCGCATGGATTTGAAGCTTACTCGTTTGCTTCGCATGCTGTTGAAGCTAAATCAAGTGTATCACAAGTATTTGAAGCTAAACCATTTGTTTCGCATGGATTCGAAGATCAGCCTCCTACTTCGCATTGATTAGATGCTAAATCATGTGTTTCGCATGGGTTTGAAGCTAACTCGTTTGTTTCGCCTGCATTTGAAGCCATATCACTTATATTTTCAAGTATGTGAAGCTAAATCATTCGTTTTGCATGGATTTGAAGCTAAGCCATCAACTTCGCGTTGACTTGATGCTTATTCATGTGTTTCGCATGGATTTGAAGCTAACTCGTTTGTTTCGCAGGCAGTTGAAGCTGAATCATGTATATCAAAAGTATTTGAAGCTAAACTATTCGTTCGCATGGATTCGAAGATAAGCCTTCCACTTCGCATTGATTTGAAGCTAAATCATGTGTTCCGCATGGATTTGAAGCTGACTCGTTTGTTTCGCATGCAGTTGAAGCTGAATCATGTATATCACAAGTATTTGCGGCTAAACCATTTGTTTCGCATGGATTCGAAGGTAACACTTCTACTTCGCATTGATTTTAATCTAAATTATGTGTTTCGCATGGATTTGAAGCTAACTCGTTTGTTTCGCATGCTGTTGAAGCTAAATCATGTATATCACAAGTATTTGAAGCTAAACTATTTGTTTCGCATGGATCGAAGATAAGCCTCCTACTTCGCATTGATTTGAAGCTAAATCATGTGTTCGCATGGATTTGAAGCTAACTCGTATGCTTCGCATGCTGTTGAAGCTAAATAAAGTGTATCACAAGTATTTGAAGCTAAACCATTTGTTTCGCATGGATTCGAAGATCAGCCTTCTACTTCGCATTGATTAGATGCTAAATCATGTGTTTCGCATGGATTTGAAGCTAACTCGTTTGTTTCGCATGCTGTTGAAGCTAAATCATGTATATGACAAGTATTTGAAGCTATATCATTTGTTTCGCATGGATTCGAAGATTAGCCTTCTACTTCGCATTGATTAGATGCTAAATCATGTGTTTAGCATGGGTTTGAAGCTAACTCGTTTGTTTCGCCTGCATTTGAAGCTATATCACTTATATTCACAAGTATGTGAAGCTAAATCATTCGTTTCGCATTTATTTGAAGCAAAGCCATCAACTTCGCGTTGACTTGATACTAAATCATGTTTTTCGTTTGGACTTGTAGCTAACTCGTTTGTTTCGCATGCTGTTGAAGCTAAATCATGTATATCACAAGTATTTGAAGCTATATCATATGTTTCGCATGGATTCGAAGATAACCCTTCTAATTCGCATTGATTTGAAGCTAAATCATGTGTTTCGCATGGATTTGAAGCTAATTCCTTTGTTTCGCATGCTGTTGAAGCTAAGTCATGTATATCACAAGTATTTGAAGCTAAACCATTTGTTTCGCATGGATTCGAAGATAAGCCTTCCACTTCGCATTCATTTGAAGCTAAATCATATGTTCCGCATGGATTTGAAGCTAACTCGTTTGTTTCGCATGCAGTTGAAGCTGAATCATGTATATCACAAGTATTTGCGGCTAAACCATTTGTTTCGCATGGATTCGAAGGTGACACTTCTACTTCGCATTGATTTGAAGCTAAATCATGCGTTTCGCATGGATTTGAAGCTAACTCGTTTGTTCCGCATTCTGTTGAAGCTAAATCATGCATATCACAAGTATTTGAAGCTAAACCATTTGTTTCGCATGGATTCGAAGATAAGCCTCCTACTTCGCATTGATTTGAAGCTAAATCATGTGTTCGCATGGATTTGAAGCTACCTCGTTTGTTTCGAATGCTGTTAAAGCTAAATCATGTATATCACAAGTATTTGAAGCTAAACCATTTGCTTCGCATGGATTCGAAGATCAGCCTTCTACTTCGCATTGATTTACGGCTAAATCATGTTTTCCGCATGGATTTTAAGCTTAACTCGTTTTTTTTCGCATGCAGTTGAAGCTAAATCATGTATATCACAAGTATTTGATTCTAAACCATTTGTTTCGCATGGATTCGAAGATAACCCTTCTACTTCGCATTGATTTGAAGTTAAATCATGTGTTTCACATGAATTTGAATCTAACTCGTTTATTTCGTATGCTGTTTAAGCTAAATCATGTATATCACAAGTATTTGAAGCTAAACCATTTGTTACGCATGGATTCGAAGATCAGCCTTCTACTTTGCATTGATTTACGGCTAAATCATGTTTTCCGCATGGATTTTAAGCTTAACTCGTTTTTTCGCATGCAGTTGAAGCTAAATCATGTATATCACAAGTATTTGAAACTAAACCATTTGTTTCGCATGGATTCGAAGATAACCCTTCTACTTCGCATTGATTTGAAGTTAAATCATGTGTTTCGCATGGATTAGAATCTAACTCGTTTGTTTCGCATGCTGTTGAAGATAAATCAAGTGTATCACAAGTATTTGAAGCCAATCCATTTGCTTCGCATGGATTCGAAGATCAGCCTTCTACTTCGCATTGATTTGAAGCTAAATCATGTGTTCGCATGGATTTGAAGCTAACTCGTTTCTTTCGCATGCTGTTGAAGCTAAATCATGTTTATCACAAGTATTTGAAGCTATATCATATGTTTCGCATGGATTCGATGATAACCCTTCTAATTCGCATTGATTTGAAGCTAAATCATGTGTTTCGCATGGATTTGAAGCTAACTCGTTTGTTTCGCATTCTGTTGAAGCTAAGTCATGTATATCATAAGTATTTGAAGCTAAACCATTTGATTCGCTTGGATTCGAAGATAAGCCACCTACTTCGAATTGATTTGAAACTAAATCATGTGCTCGCATGATTTGAAGCTATCTCGTTTGTTTCGCATGCTGTTGAAGCTAAATCAAGTGTATCACAAGTATTCGAAGCCAAACCATTTGCTTCGCATGGATTCGAAGATCAGCCTTCTACTTCGCATTTATTAGATGCTAAATCATGTGTTTCGCATGGGTTTCAAGCTAGCTCGTTTGTTTCGCCTGCATTTGAAGCTATATCACTTATATTCACAAGTATGTGAAGCTAAAATCATTCGTTTCGCATGGATTTGAAGCTAAGCCATCAACTTCGCGTTGAATTGATGCTAAATCATGTTTTTCGTTTGGACTTGAAGCTAACTCGTTTATTTCGCATGCTGTTGAAGTTAAATCAAGTGCATCACAAGTATTTGAATCCAAATCATGTGTTTCACATGGATTTGAAGCTAACTCGTTTGTTTCGCATGCAGTTGAAGCTGAATCATGTATATCACAAGCATTTGAAGCTAAACTATTCGTTTCGCATGGATTCGAAGATAAGCCTTCCACTTCGCATTGATTTCAAGCTAAATCATGTGTTTCGCATGGATTTGAAGCTAACTCGTTTGTTTCGACTGCATTTGAAGCCATATCACTTATATTTTCAAGTATGTGAAGCTAAATCAGTCGTTTCGCATGGATTTGAAGCTAAGCCATCAACTTCGCGTTGACTTGATGCTAAATCATGTTTTTCGTTTGGACTTGAAGCTAACTCGTTTGTTTCGCATGTTGTTGAAGCTAAATCATGTATATCACAAGTATTTGAAGCTAAACCATTTGTTTCGCATTTATTCGAAGCTAAGCCTTCTACTTCGCATTGATTTGAAGTTAAATCATGTGTTTCGCATGGATTTGAATCTAACTCGTTTATTTCGCATGCTGTTGAAGCTAAATCAAGTGTATCACAAGTATTTGAAGCCAAACCATTTGCTTCGCATGGATTCGAAGATCAGACTTCTACTTCGCATTTATTTGAAGCTAAATCATGTGTTTCGCATGGATTTGAAGCTAACTCGTTTGTTTCGCCTGCATTTGAAGCTAAATCATGCATATCACAAGTATCTGAAGCTAAACAATTTGTTTCGCATGGATTCGAAGATAAGCCTCCTACTTCGCATTGATTTGAAGCTAAATCATGTGTTCGCATGGATTTGAAGCTACCTCGTTTGTTTCGCATGCTGTTTAAGCTAAATCATGTATATCACAAGTATTTGAAGCTAAACAAATTGTTACGCATGGATTCGAAGATCAGCCTTCTACTTCGCATTGATTTACGTCTAAATCATGTGTTCCGCATGGATTTTAAGATAACTCGTTTTTTTCGCATGCAGTTGAAGCTAAATCATGTATATCACAAGTATTTGAAACTAAACCATTTGTTTCGCATGGATTCGAAGATAACCCTTCTACTTCCCATTGATTTGAAGTTAAATCATGTGTTTCGCATGAATTTGAATCTAACTCGTTTATTTCGTATGCTGTTGAAGCTAAATCATGTATATCACAAGTATATGAAGCTAATCCATCTGTTTCGCATGGATTCGAAGATAAGCCTTCTGCTTCGCATTGATTTGAAGCTAAATCATGTGTTTCGCATGGATTTGAATCTAACTCGTTTGTTTCGCATGCTGTTGAAGCTAAATCAAGTGTATCACAAGTATTTGAAGCCAAACCATTTGCTTCGCATGGATTCGAAGATCAGCCTTCTACTTCGCATTTATTAGATGCTAAATCATGTGTTTCGCATGGGTTTGAAGCTAACTCGTTTGTTTCGCCTGCATTTGAAGCTATATCACTTATATTCACAAGTATGTGAAGCTAAATCATTCGTTTCGCATGGATTTGAAGCTAAGCCATCAACTTCGCGTTGAATTGATGCTAAATCATGTTTTTCGCTTGGACTTGAAACTAACTCGTTTATTCCGCATGCTGTTGATGCTAAATCAAGTGTATCACAAGTATTTGAATCCAAATCATGTGTTTCGCATGGATTTGAAACTAACTCGTTACTTTCGCATGCTGTTGAAGCTAAATCATGTATATCACAAGTATTTGAAGCTAAACCATTTGCTTCGCATGGATTCGAAGATCAGCCTTCTACTTCGCATTGATTTGATGCTAAATCATTTGTTTCGCATGGATTTGAAGCTGACTCGTTTATTTCGCATGCTGTTGAAGCTAAATCAAGTGTATCACAAGTATTTGAAGCTAAATCACTTGTTTCGCATGGATTCGAAGATTAGCCTTCAACATCGCATTGATTTGAAGCTAAATCGTGTGTTTCTCATGGATTTGAAGTTAACTCGTTTGTTTCGCATGCTGTTGAAGCTATATCACTTATATTCTCAAGTATGTGAAGCTAAATCATTCGTTTCGCATGGATTTGAAGCTAAGCCGTCAACTTCGCGTTGACTTGATGATAAATCATGTTTTTCGCTTGGACTTGAAGCTAACTCGTTTGTTTCGCATGCTGTTGAAGCTAAATCATGTATATCACAAGTATTTGAAGCTAAATCATTTGTTTCGCATGGATTCGAAGATTAGCCTTCCACATCGCATTGATTTGAAGCTAAATCATGTGTTTCGCATGGATTTGTATGGAACTCGTTTGTTTCGCATGCTGTTGAAGCTAAATCATGTATATCACAAGTATTTGAAGCTAAACCATTTGTTTCGCATGGATTCGAAGATATGCCTCCTACTTCGCATTGATTTGATGCTAAATCATGTGTTCGCATGAATTTGAAGCTAACTCGTTTGTTTCGCATGCTGTTGAAACTAAATCATGTATATCACAAGTATTTGAAGCTATATCATATGTTTCGCATGGATTCGAAGATAACCCTTCTAATTCGCATTGATTTGAAGCTAAATCATGTGTTTCGCATGGATTTGAAGCTAACTCGTTTGTTTCGCATGCTGTTGAAGCTAAGTCATGTGTATCACAAGTATTTGAAGCTAAACCATTTGATTCGATTGGATTCGAAGATAAGCCTCCTACTTCGCATTGATTTGAAGCTAAATCATGTGTTCGCATGGATTTGAAGCTATCTCGTTTGTTTCGCATGCAGTTGAAGCTAAATCATGTATATCACAAGTATTTGCAGCTAAACCATTTGTTTCGCATGGATTCGAAGATAACCCTTCTACTTCGCATTGATTTGAAGCTAAATCATGTGTTTCGCATGGATTTGAATCTAACTCGTTCATTTCGCATGCTGTTGAAGATAAATCATGTATATCACAAGTATGTGAAGCTAAACCATTTCGATCGCATGGATTCGAAGATAACCCTTCTACTTCGCATTGATTTGAAGCTAAATCATGCGTTTCGCATGTATTTGAAGATAACTCGTTTGTTTCGCATGCTGTTGAAGCTAAATCATGTATATCACAAGTATTTGAAGCTAAACCATTTGTATCGCATGGAATCGAAGATAAGCCACCTACTTCGCATTGATTTGAAGCTAAATCATGTATATCACAAGTATTTGAAGCTAAACCATTTGTTTCGCATGGATTCGAAGATATGCCTCCTACTTCGCTTTGATTTGAAGCTAAATCATGTGTTCGCATGGATTTGAAGCTACCTCGTTTGTTTCGCATGCTGTTGAAGCTAAGTCATGTATATCACAAGTATTTGAAGCTAAACCATTTGTATCGCATGGAATCGAAGATAAGCCACCTACTTCGCATTGATTTGAAGCAAAATCATGTGATTCTCATGGATTTGAAGCTGACTCGTTTATTTCGCATGCTGTTGAAGCTAAATCAAGTGTATCACAAGTATTTGAAGATAACAATTTGCTTCGCATGGATTCGAAGATCAGCCTTCTACTTCGCATTGATTAGATGCTAAAACATGTATTTCGCATGGGTTTGAAGCTAACTCGTTTGTTTCGCATGCTGTTGAAGCTATATCACTTATATTCTCAAGTATGTGAAGCTAAATCATTCGTTTCGCATGGATTTGAAGCTAAGACGTCAACTTCGCGTTGACTTGATGATAAATCATGTTTTTCGCATGGACTTGAAGCTAACTCGTTTGTTTCGCATGCTGTTGAAGCTAAATCATGTATATCACAAGTATTTGAAGCTAAATCATTTGTTTCGCATGGATTCGAAGATTAGCCTTCCACATCGCATTGATTTGAAGCTAAATCATGTGTTTCGCATGGATTTGTATCGAACTCGTTTGTTTTGCATGCTGTTGAAGCTAAATCATGTTTATCACAAGTATTTGAAGCTAAACTATTCGTTTCACATGGATTCGAAGGTAAGCCTTCCACTTCGCATTGATTTGAAGCTAAATCATGTGTTTCGCATGGATTAGCAGTTAACTCGTTTGTTTCGCATGCTGTTGAAGCTAAATCACGTATATCACAAGTATTTGAAGCTAAACCATTTGTTTCGCATGGATTCGAAGATAAGCCTCCTACTTCGCATTGATTTGAAGCTAAATCATGTTTTTCGTTTGGACTTGAAGCTAACTCGTTTATTTCGCATGCTGTTGAAGCTAAATCAAGTGTATCACATGTATTTGAATTCAAATCATGTGTTTTGCATGGATTTGAATCTAACTCGTTTGTTTCGCATGCAGTTGAAGCTGAATCATGTATATCACAAGCATTTGAAGCTAAACTATTCGTTTCGCATGGATTCGAAGATAAGCCTTCCACCTCGCATTGATTTGAAGCTAAATCATGTGTTCCGCATGGATTTGAAGCTAACTCGTTTGTTTCGCCTGCATTTGAAGCCATATCACTTATATTTTCAAGTATGTGAAGCTAAATCATTCGTTTCGCATGGATTTGAAGCTAAGCCGTCAACTTCGCTTTGACTTGATGCTAAATCATGATTTCGTTTGGACTTGAAGCTACCTCGTTTGTTTCGCATGCAGTTGAAGCTGAATCATGTATATCACAAGTATTTGAACCTAAACTATTCGTTTCGCATGGATTCGAGGATAAGCCTTCCACTTCGCATTGATTTGAAACTAAATCATGTGTTTCGCATGGATTTTAATCGAACTCGTTTGTTTCGCTTGCTGTTGAAGTTAAATCATGTATATCACAAGTATTTGAAGTTAAACAATTTGTTTCGCATGGATTCGATGATAACCCATGTACTTCGCATTGATTTGAAGCTAAATCATGTGTTTCGCATGGATTTGAATCGAACTCGTTTGTTTCGCATGCTGTTGAAGCTAAATCAAGGGTATCACAAGTATTTGAAGCCAAACCATTTGCTTCGCATGGATTCGAAGATCAGCCTTCTACTTCGCATTTATTAGATGCTAAATCATGTGTTTCGCATGGGTTTGAAGCTAACTCGTTTGTTTCGCCTGCATTTGAAGCTGTATCACTTATATTCACAAGTATGTGAAGCTAAATCATTCGTTTCGCATGGATTTGAAGCTAAGCCATCAACATTGCGTTGACTTGATGCTAAATAATGTTTTTGCTTGGACTTGAAGCTAACTCGTTTGTTTCGCATGTTGTTGAAGCTAAATCATGTATATCACAAGTATTTGAAGCTAAACCATTTGATTCCCATGGATTTGAAGCTAAGCTTTCTACTTCGCATTGATTTGAAGATAAATCATGTGTTTCGCTTGGATTTGAAGATAACTCGTTTGCTTCGCATGCTGTTGAAGCTAAATCATGTATATCGCAAGTATTTGAAGTTAAACCATTTGTTTCGCATGGATTCGAAGATAATCCATCTATTTCGCATCGATTTTAATCTAAATAATGTGTTCCGCATGGATTTGAAGCTAACTCGTTTGTTTCGCATGCATTTGAAGCTAAATCATGTATATCACATATAATTGAAGCTAAACCATCTGTTTCGCATGGATTCGAAGATTAGCCTTCCACATCGCATTGATTTGAAGCTAAATCATGTGTTTCGCATGGATTTGTATGGAACTCGCTTGTTTCGCATGCTGTTGAAGCTAAATCATGTATATCACTAGTATTTGAATCTGAACCATTTGATTCCCATGAATAGTACGCTAAACCATGTATTTCGAATGAATTTGAAGCTAAATCATGTGTTTTGAATGGATTTGAAGCTAACTCGTTTGTTTCGCATGCATTTGAACCTAAATCATGTATATCACATATAATTGAAGCTAAACCAATTGTTTCGCATGGATTCGAAGATAAGCCTTCTACTTCGCATTGATTTGAAGCTAAATCATGTCTGTCGCTAGGATTTGAAGCTAACTCGTTTGTTTCGCATACTGTTGATGCTAAATCATGTATAACACAAGTACTTGAGTCTGAGCCATTTGTTTCGCATGGATTCGAAGATCAGCCTCCTAATTCGTATTGATTTGAAGGTAAATCATGTGTTTCGCTTGGATTTGAAGCTAACTCGTTGGTTGTGCATGCAGTTGAAGCAAAATCACGCATATCACAAGTATTTGAAGCTAAACCATTTGATTCGCATGGATTCGAAAATCAGCCTTCTACATCGCATTGATTTGAAGCTAAATCATGAGTTTCGCATGGATTTGAAGCTAAATCATGTGTTTTGAATGGATTTGAGGCTAACTCGTTTGTGTCGCTTGCATTTGAAGCTATATCACTTATATTCGCAAGTATTTGAAGCTAAACCATTCGTTTCGCATGGTTTCGAAGATCAGCCTTCTACTTCGCATTCATTTGAATCTAAATCATGTGTTTTGAATGGATTTGAAGCTAACTCGTTTGTTTCGAATGCATTTGAAGCTAAATCATGTATATCACATATAATTGAAGCTAAACCATTTGTATCGCATGGATTCGAAAATAAGCCTTCTACTTCGCATGCTGTTGAAACTAAATCATGTATATCACAAGTATTTGAAGCTAAACCGTTTGATTGGCAGGGTTTTCAAGCTAAGACTTCTACTTCGCATTGATTCGAAGATAAATCACGTGTTTCGCACGGATTTGAAGCTAAGCCTTTCACTTCGCATTGATTTGAAGCTAAATCATGTGTTTCGCTTGGATTTCAAGCTAACTCGTTTTCTTCGCCTGCATTTGATGTTAAATCATGTATATCACAGGTATTTGAAGCTACACCATTTGTTTCGCATGGTATTCGAAGGTAAGCCTTCTACTTCGCATTGATTTGAAGCTAAATCACGTATTGCGCATGGAGTTGAAGCTAACTCGTTTGTTTCGCATGCTGTTGAATCTAAATCATGTATATCGCAAGAATCTGAAGCTAAACCATTTGATTCGCATGGATTTGAAGCTAAGCCTTCTACTTCGCATTGATTTGAAGCTAAATCGTGTGTTTCGCTTGGATTCGAAGATTAGCCTTCTACTTCGCATTCATTTGAAGCTAAATCATGTGTTTCGCATGGATTTGAAGCTGACTCGTTTGTTTCGCCTGCATTTGAAGCTATATGATGTATATCACAAGTATTTGAATCTGAACCATTTGATTCCCATGAATAGTACGCTAAACCATGTATTTCGAATGAATTTGAAGCTAAATCACGTGTTTCGCACGGATTTGAAGCTAAGCCTTTCACTTCGCATTGATTTGGAGCTAAATCATGTGTTTCGCATGGATTTAAAGATAACTCGTTTGTTTTGCATGCAGTTGAAGCTAAATCATGTATATCACAAGGGTTTGATGCTAAGCCGTTTGATTCGCATGGATTAGAAGATCAGCATTCTACTTCGTATTGAATTGAAGCTAAATCATGTATTTCGCATGGATTTGAAGCTAACACCTTTGTTTCGCATGGTGTTGAAGCTAAGTCATGTATAACACAAGTATTTGAAGCCAAACAATCTGTTTCGTGTGGTTTCGGAGATCAGCCTTCTACTTCGCATTGATTTGAAGCTAAATCATATGTTTCGCTTGGATTTGAAGCTAACTCGTTTGTTTCGCATGCAGTCGATGCTAAATCATGTACATCACAAGTATTTGAAGCTAAACCATCTGTTTCGTGTGGATTTGAAGGTAAGCCTTCTACTTCGCATTGATTTGATGCTACATCATGTGTTTCGCATGGATTTGAAGCTAACTCGTTTGTTTCTCTTACTGTTGACTGTAAATCATGTATATCACAAGTGTTTGAATCTAAACCATTTGTTTCGCATGGATTCGAAGGTAAGCCTTCTACTTCGCATTGATTTGATTCTAAATCATGTGTTTCGCTTGGATTTGAAGCTAACTCGCTGGTTTTGCATGAAGTTGAATCTAAATCATGTATATCACAAGTATTTGAAGCTGAACCATTTGTTTCACATAGATTTGAAGCTAAGCCTTCTACTTCACATTGATTGGAAGTTAAATCATGTGTTTCGCATGGATTTGAAGCTAACTCGGTTGTGTCTTTTGCATTTGAAGCTATATCACTTATATTCGCACGTATATGAAGCTAAACCATTCGTTTCGCATGGATTTGACGCTAAGCCTTCTGCTTCGCATTGATTTGATACTAAATCATGTGTTTCGAAAGGATTTGAAGCTAACTCGTTTGTTTCGCATGCATTTGCACCTAAATCATGTATATCACATATAATTGAAGCTAAACCATTTGTTTCGCATGGATTCGAAGATAAGCCTTCTACTTCGCATTGATTTGAAGCTAAATCATGTCTATCGCTAGGATTTGAAGCTAACTCGTTTTTTTCGCATACTGTTGAAGCTAAATCATGTATAACACAAGTACTTGAGTCTGAGCCATTTGTTTCGCATGGATTCGAAGATCAGCCTCCTAATTCGCATTGATTTGATGGTAAATCATGTCTTTTGCATGGATTTAAAGCTAACTCGTTTGTTTCACCTGCATTTGAAGCTATATCAGAGATATTCGCAAGTATTTGAAGCTAAATCATTCGTTTCGCTGGATCTGAATCTAACTCGTTGGTTTTGCATGCAGTTGAAGCAAAATCACGCATATCACAATTATTTGAAGCTAAACCATTTGATTCGCATGGATTCGAAGATCAGCCTTCTACATCGCATTGATTTGAAGCTAAATCATGAGTTTCGCATGGATTTGAAGCTAAATCATGTGTTTTGAATGGATTTGAAGCTAACTCGTTTGCGTCGCTTGCATTTGAAGCTATATCACTTATATTCGCAAGTATTTGAAGCTAAACCATTCGTTTCGCATGGTTTCGAAGATCAAGCCTTCTACTTCGCATTCATTTGAAGCTAAATCATGTGTTTTGAATGGATTTGAAGCTAACTCGTTCGTTTCGCATGCATTTGAAGCTAAATCATGTATATCACATATAATTGAAGCTGAACCATTTGTTTCGCATGGAATCGAAAATAAACCTTCTACTTCGCATTGATTTGAAGCTAAATCATGTCTATCGCTAGGATTTGAAGCTAACTCGATTGTTTCGCCTGCATTTGAAGCTATATCACTTATATTCGCAAGTATTTGAAGCTAAACCGTACGTTTCGCATGGATTTGAAGCTAAGCCTACTTCGCATTGATTTGAATTTAAATCATGTGTTACGCTTGGATCTGAAGCTCACTCGTTTGTTTCGCCTGCATTTGAAGCTTAATCATGTATATCACAAATATTTGAAGCTGAACCATTTGTTTCGCATGCATTTGTAACTAAGCCTTCTACTTTGCATAGATTTGAAACTGAATCATGTGTTTCGCTTGTTTTTGGGGCGAACATGTTTGTTTCACATGCAGTTGAAGCTAAATCATGTGTATCACAAGTATTTGCAGCTGAACCATTTGCTACGCATGAATATTAAGCTAAACCATGTTTTACGAATGAATTTGAAGCTATATCTTGTATTTCGCATGGATTTGAAGCTAACTCGTTTTCTTCGCCTGCATTTGATGCTAAATCATGTATATCACAGGTATTTGAAGCTAAAACATTTGTTTCGCAAGGATTCGAAGCTAAGCCTTCCACTTCGCATTGATTTGAAGCTAAATCATGTGTTTCGCTCGGATTTGAAGCTGAGAATTCTACTTCGCATGATTTGAAGATAAATCAAATGTTCCCCATGGATTTGAAGCTGACTCGTTTGTTTCGCATGGATTTGAAGCTAAGCCTTCAACTTCGCATTGATTTGAAGCTAAATCATATGTTTCGTATGAATTTGAATCTAACTGTTTGTTTCGCATGCATTTGAAGCTATATCACTTATATCGCAAGTATTTGAAGCTAAATCATTTGTTTCGCATTGATTTGAGGCTGACTCGTTTGTTTCACATGGATTTGAAGCTAAGCCTTCAACTTCGCATTGATTTGAAGCTAAATCATGTGTTTCGCATGAATTTGAAGCTAACTGTGTGTTCCGCCTGCATTTGAAGCTATATCACTTATATCGCAAGTATTTGAAGCTAAATCATTTGTTTCGCATGGATTTGAAGCTAAATCATTTGTTTCGCATGGATTTGAAGATATCTCGTTCGTTTGGTCTGCATTTGAAGCTATTTCATTTATATCGCAAGTATTTGAATCTAAATCATGTGTTTCGCTCGGATTTGAAGCTAAGCCTTCTACTTCGCATGATTTGAAGCTAAATCATGTTTATCACAAGTATCTGAATCTAAAGCATTTGTTGCGCTTGGATTTGAAGATAAGCCTTCTACTTCGCATTGATTTGAAGCTAAATCTTGTGTTTCGCATGGATTTGAAGCTAACTCATTTGTTTGGCCTGCATTTGAAGCTATATCACTTATATCGCGAGCATTTGAAGCTAAATCATTCGTTTTGCATGGATTTGAAGCTAAACCTTCTACATCACATTGATTTGAAGCAAAATCATGTGTTTCGCTTGGATTTGAAGCAAACTCGTATGTTTCGCATGGAGTTGAAGGTAAAACATGTATAAAAAAAGTATTTCAAGCTAAACTATTCTTTTCGCATGGATTTGAAGCTAAGCCTTCTTCTTCGAATTGATTTGAAGCTAAATCATGTGTTTCGAATGAATTTGAAGCTAACTGTTTGTTCCGCCTGCATTTGAAGCTATATCACTTATATCGCAAGTATTTGAAGCTAAATCATTTGTTTCGCATGGATTTGAAGCTAAAACATTTGTTTCGCATGGATTTGAAGCTAAGCCTTTAACTTCGCATTGATTTGAAGTTAAATCATGTGTTTCGCTCGGATTTGAAGCTAAGCCTTCTACTTCGCATGATTTGAAGCTAAATCATGTTTATCACAAGTATCTGAATCTAAAACATTTCTTGCGCTCGGATTTGAAGCTAAGCCTTCTACTTCGCACGATTTAAAGCTAAATCATGTTTATCAAAAGTATCTGAATCTATACCATTTGTTTCGCTTGGATTTGAAGCTAAACCATTTCTTACGCATGCATATTAAGCTAAACCATTTGTTTCGCATGAATTTGTCGCTAAATCGTGTGTTTCGCATGGATTTGAAGCTAACTCGATTTTATCCCCTGTGGTTGAAGCTATATCACTTATGTCGCAATTATCTAAAGGTAAATCACTTGTTTCTCCTGTATTTGGAGATAATCCTACTACTTCGCATGGATTTGAAGCTAACTCGTATGTTTCGCATGCAGTTGAAGCTAAATCACGTATATCACAAGTATTTGAAGCTAAGCCTTCTACTTCGCATGGATTTGATGCTAAATCATGTGTCTCTCATGGATTTGAAGATAACTCGTTTGTTCCGCCTGCATTTGAAGCTATATAACTTATATCGCAAGTATTTGAAGCTAACTCATTTGTTTCGCATGGATTTGAAGCAATTTCATTTATATCGCAAGTATTTGAATCTAAATCATGTGTTTCGCTCGGATTTGAAGCTAAGCCTTCTACTTCGCATGATTTGAAGCTAAATCATGTTTATCACAAGTATCTGAATCTAAAGCATTTGTTGCGCTTGGATTTGAAGATAAGCCTTCTACTTCGCATGGATTTGATGCTAAATCATGTGTTTCGCATGGGTTTGAAGCTAACTCGTTTGTTTCGCATGCAGTAGAATCTAAATCATGTATAACACAAGTATTTGAAGCTGAACCGTTTGTTTTGCATGGATTCGAAGATCAGCCTTCTACTTCGCATTGATTTGAAGCTAAATCATGTGTTTCGCTTTTATTTGAAGCTAACTCGTTTATTTCGCATGCAGTTGAAGCTAAATCATGTATATCGCAAGTATTTGAAACTTAATCATTCAGTTCGCATGGATTTGAAGCTAAGCCTTTACCTTCGCATTGATTTGAAGCTAAATCATGTGTTTCGCATGACTTTGAAGCTAACTGTTTGTTCCGCCAGCATTTGAAGCTATATCACTTATATCGCGAGTATTTGAAGCTAAATCATGTGTTTCACATGGATTTAAAGCTAAGCCTTTAACTTCGCATTGATTTGAAGCTAGATCCTGTGTTTCGCATGAATTTGAAGATAACTCGTTCGTTTGGTTTGCATTTGAAGCTATTTCATTTATATCGCAAGTATTTGAATCTAAATCATGTGTTTCGCTCGGATTTGAAGATAAACCTTCTACTTCGCATGGATTTGAAGCTAACTCGTATGTTTCGCATGCAGTTGAAGCTAAATCACGTATATCACAAGTATTTGAAGCTAAGCCTTCTACTTCGCATGGATTTGATGCTGAATCATGTGTTTCTCATGGATTTGAAGATAACTCGTTTGTTCCGCCTGCATTTGAAGCTATATCACTTATATTCACAAGTATTTGAAGCCAAATCATTCGGTTCGCATGGATTTGAAGCTAAGCCTACTTCGCATTGATTTGAATTTAAATCATGTGTTACGCTTGGATCTGAAGCGAACATGTTTGTTTCACATGCAGTTGAAGCTAAATCATGTATATCACAAGTATTTGCAGCTGAACCATTTGCTACGCATGAATATTAAGCTAAACCATGTGTTACGAATGAATTTGAAGCTATATCATGTATTTCGCATGGATTTGAAGCTAACTCGTTTTCTTCGCCTGCATTTGATGCTAAATCATGTATATCACAGGTATTTGAAGCTAAACCATTTGTTTCGCAAGGATTCGAAGCTAAGCCTTCCACTTCGCATTGATTTGAAGCTAAATCATGTGTTTCGCTCGGATTTGAAGCTGAGCCTTCTACTTCGCATGATTTGAAGATAAATCAAATGTTCCCCATGGATTTGAAGCTGACTCGTTTGTTTCGCATGGATTTGAAGCTAAGCCTTTAACTTCGCATTGATTTGAAGCTAAATCATGTGTTTCGCATGAATTTGAAGCTAACTGTTTGTTCCGCCAGCATTTGAAGCTATATCACTTATATCGCAAGTATTTGAAGCTAAATCATGTGTTTCACATGGATTTAAAGCTAAGCCTTTAACTTCGCATTGATTTGAAGCTAAATCATGTGTTTCGCATGAATTTGAAGATAACTCGTTCGTTAGGTCTGCATTTGAAGCTATTTCATTTCTATCGCAAGTATTTGAATCTAAATCATGTGTTTCGCTCGGATTTGAAGATAAACCTTCTACTTCGCATGATTTGAAGCTAAATCATGTTTATCACAATAAACTGAATCTATACCATTTGTGTCGCTTGGATTTGAAGCTAAGCCTTCTACGTCGCACTGATTTGAAGCTAAATCATGTGTTTCGTATTAATTTGAAGATAACTCGTTCGTTCGTCTGCATTTGAAGTTATTTCATATATATCGCAGGTATTTGAATCTAAATCATGTGTTTCGCATGAATTTGAAGCTAACTGTTTGTTCCGCCTGCATTTGAAGCTATATGACTTATATCGCAAGTATTTGAAGCTAAATCATTTGTTTCGCATTGATTTGAGGCTGACTCGTTTGTGTCGCATGGATTTGAAGCTAAGCCTTTAACTTCGCATTGATTTGAAGCTATATCATGTGTTTCGCATGAATTTGAAGCTAACTGTGTGTTCCGCCTGCATTTGAAGCTATATCACTAATATCGCAAGTATTTGAAGCTAAATCATTTTTTTCGCATGGATTTGAAGCTAAATCATTTGTTTCGCATGGATTTGAAGATATCTCGTTCGTTTGGTCTGCATTCGAAGCTATTTCATTTATATCGCAAGTATTTGAATCTAAACCATGTGTTTCGCTCGGATTTGAAGCTAAGCCTTCTACTTCGCATGATTTGAAGCTAAATCATGTTTATCACAAGTATCTGAATCTAAAGCATTTGTTGCGCTTGGATTTGAAGATAAGCCTTCTACTTCGCATTGATTTGAAGCTAAATCTTGTGTTTCGCATGGATTTGAAGCTAACTCATTTGTTTGGCCTGCATTTGAAACTATTTCATTTATATCGCAAGTATTTGAATCTAAATCATGTGTTTCGCTCGGATTTGAAGATAATCCTTCTACTTCGCATGATTTGAAGCTAAATCATGTTTATCACAATTATCTGAATCTATACCATTTGTTTCGCTTGGATTTGAAGCTCAGCCTTCTACGTCGCACTGATTTGAAGCTAAATCTTATGTTCCGCATGGATTTGAAGCTGACTCGTTTTCTTCGCCTGCATTTGATGCTAAATCATGTATATCACAGGTATTTGAAGCTGAACCATTTGTTTCACATAGATTTGAAGCTAAGCCTTCTACTTCACATTGATTGGAAGTTAAATCATGTGTTTCGCATGGATTTGAAGCTAACTCGGTTGTGTCTTTTGCATTTGAAGCTATATCACTTATATTCGCACGTATATGAAGCTAAACCATTCGTTTCGCATGGATTTGACGCTAAGCCTTCTGCTTCGCATTGATTTGATACTAAATCATGTGTTTCGAAAGGATTTGAAGCTAACTCGTTTGTTTCGCATGCATTTGAACCTAAATCATGTATATCACATATAATTGAAGCTAAACCATTTGTTTCGCATGGATTCGAAGATAAGCCTTCCACTTCGCATTGATTTGAAGCTAAATCATGTCTATCGCTAGGATTTGAAGCTAACTCGTTTTTTTCGCATACTGTTGAAGCTAAATCATGTATAACACAAGTACTTGAGTCTGAGCCATTTGTTTCGCATGGATTCGAAGATCAGCCTCCTAATTCGCATTGATTTGATGGTAAATCATGTCTTTTGCATGGATTTAAAGCTAACTCGTTTGTTTCACCTGCATTTGAAGCTATATCAGAGATATTCGCAAGTATTTGAAGCTAAATCATTCGTTTCGCTGGATCTGAATCTAACTCGTTGGTTTTGCATGCAGTTGAAGCAAAATCACGCATATCACAATTATTTGAAGCTAAACCATTTGATTCGCATGGATTCGAAGATCAGCCTTCTACATCGCATTGATTTGAAGCTAAATCATGAGTTTCGCATGGATTTGAAGCTAAATCATGTGTTTTGAATGGATTTGAAGCTAACTCGTTTGCGTCGCTTGCATTTGAAGCTATATCACTTATATTCGCAAGTATTTGAAGCTAAACCATTCGTTTCGCATGGTTTCGAAGATCAAGCCTTCTACTTCGCATTCATTTGAAGCTAAATCATGTGTTTTGAATGGATTTGAAGCTAACTCGTTCGCTTCGCATGCATTTGAAGCTAAATCATGTATATCACATATAATTGAAGCTGAACCATTTGTTTCGCATGGAATCGAAAATAAGCCTTCTACTTCGCATTGATTTGAAGCTAAATCATGTCTATCGCTAGGATTTGAAGCTAACTCGATTGTTTCGCCTGCATTTGAAGCTATATCACTTATATTCGCAAGTATTTGAAGCTAAACCGTACGTTTCGCATGGATTTGAAGCTAAGCCTACTTCGCATTGATTTGAATTTAAATCATGTGTTACGCTTGGATCTGAAGCTCACTCGTTTGTTTCGCCTGCATTTGAAGCTTAATCATGTATATCACAAATATTTGAAGCTGAACCATTTGTTTCGCATGCATTTGTAACTAAGCCTTCTACTTTGCATAGATTTGAAACTGAATCATGTGTTTCGCTTGTTTTTGGGGCGAACATGTTTGTTTCACATGCAGTTGAAGCTAAATCATGTGTATCACAAGTATTTGCAGCTGAACCATTTGCTACGCATGAATATTAAGCTAAACCATGTTTTACGAATGAATTTGAAGCTATATCTTGTATTTCGCATGGATTTGAAGCTAACTCGTTTTCTTCGCCTGCGTTTGATGCTAAATCATGTATATCACAGGTATTTGAAGCTAAAACATTTGTTTCGCAAGGATTCGAAGCTAAGCCTTCCACTTCGCATTGATTTGAAGCTAAATCATGTGTTTCGCTCGGATTTGAAGCTGAGAATTCTACTTCGCATGATTTGAAGATAAATCAAATGTTCCCCATGGATTTGAAGCTGACTCGTTTGTTTCGCATGGATTTGAAGCTAAGCCTTCAACTTCGCATTGATTTGAAGCTAAATCATATGTTTCGTATGAATTTGAATCTAACTGTTTGTTTCGCATGCATTTGAAGCTATATCACTTATATCGCAAGTATTTGAAGCTAAATCATTTGTTACGCATTGATTTGAGGCTGACTCGTTTGTTTCACATGGATTTGAAGCTAAGCCTTCAACTTCGCATTGATTTGAAGCTAAATCATGTGTTTCGCATGAATTTGAAGCTAACTGTGTGTTCCGCCTGCATTTGAAGCTATATCACTTATATCGCAAGTATTTGAAGCTAAATCATTTGTTTCGCATGGATTTGAAGCTAAATCATTTGTTTCGCATGGATTTGAAGATATCTCGTTCGTTTGGTCTGCATTTGAAGCTATTTCATTTATATCGCAAGTATTTGAATCTAAATCATGTGTTTCGCTCGGATTTGAAGCTAAGCCTTCTACTTCGCATGATTTGAAGCTAAATCATGTTTATCACAAGTATCTGAATCTAAAGCATTTGTTGCGCTTGGATTTGAAGATAAGCCTTCTACTTCGCATTGATTTGAAGCTAAATCTTGTGTTTCGCATGGATTTGAAGCTAACTCATTTGTTTGGCCTGCATTTGAAGCTATATCACTTATATCGCGAGCATTTGAAGCTAAATCATTCGTTTTGCATGGATTTGAAGCTAAACCTTCTACATCACATTGATTTGAAGCAAAATCATGTGTTTCGCTTGGATTTGAAGCAAACTCGTATGTTTCGCATGGAGTTGAAGGTAAAACATGTATAAAAAAAGTATTTCAAGCTAAACTATTCTTTTCGCATGGATTTGAAGCTAAGCCTTCTTCTTCGAATTGATTTGAAGCTAAATCATGTGTTTCGAATGAATTTGAAGCTAACTGTTTGTTCCGCCTGCATTTGAAGCTATATCACTTATATCGCAAGTATTTGAAGCTAAATCATTTGTTTCGCATGGATTTGAAGCTAAAACATTTGTTTCGCATGGATTTGAAGCTAAGCCTTTAACTTCGCATTGATTTGAAGTTAAATCATGTGTTTCGCTCGGATTTGAAGCTAAGCCTTCTACTTCGCATGATTTGAAGCTAAATCATGTTTATCACAAGTATCTGAATCTAAAACATTTCTTGCGCTCGGATTTGAAGCTAAGCCTTCTACTTCGCACGATTTAAAGCTAAATCATGTTTATCAAAAGTATCTGAATCTATACCATTTGTTTCGCTTGGATTTGAAGCTAAACCATTTCTTACGCATGCATATTAAGCTAAACCATTTGTTTCGCATGAATTTGTCGCTAAATCGTGTGTTTCGCATGGATTTGAAGCTAACTCGATTTTATCCCCTGTGGTTGAAGCTATATCACTTATGTCGCAATTATCTAAAGGTAAATCACTTGTTTCTCCTGTATTTGGAGATAATCCTACTACTTCGCATGGATTTGAAGCTAACTCGTATGTTTCGCATGCAGTTGAAGCTAAATCACGTATATCACAAGTATTTGAAGCTAAGCCTTCTACTTCGCATGGATTTGATGCTAAATCATGTGTCTCTCATGGATTTGAAGATAACTCGTTTGTTCCGCCTGCATTTGAAGCTATATGACTTATATCGCAAGTATTTGAAGCTAAATCATTTGTTTCGCATGGATTTGAAGCAATTTCATTTATATCGCAAGTATTTGAATCTAAATCATGTGTTTCGCTCGGATTTGAAGCTAAGCCTTCTACTTCGCATGATTTGAAGCTAAATCATGTTTATCACAAGTATCTGAATCTAAAGCATTTGTTGCGCTTGGATTTGAAGATAAGCCTTCTACTTCGCATGGATTTGATGCTAAATCATGTGTTTCGCATGGGTTTGAAGCTAACTCGTTTGTTTCGCATGCAGTAGAATCTAAATCATGTATAACACAAGTATTTGAAGCTGAACCGTTTGTTTTGCATGGATTCGAAGATCAGCCTTCTACTTCGCATTGATTTGAAGCTAAATCATGTGTTTCGCTTTTATTTGAAGCTAACTCGTTTATTTCGCATGCAGTTGAAGCTAAATCATGTATATCGCAAGTATTTGAAACTTAATCATTCAGTTCGCATGGATTTGAAGCTAAGCCTTTACCTTCGCATTGATTTGAAGCTAAATCATGTGTTTCGCATGACTTTGAAGCTAACTGTTTGTTCCGCCAGCATTTGAAGCTATATCACTTATATCGCGAGTATTTGAAGCTAAATCATGTGTTTCACATGGATTTAAAGCTAAGCCTTTAACTTCGCATTGATTTGAAGCTAGATCCTGTGTTTCGCATGAATTTGAAGATAACTCGTTCGTTTGGTTTGCATTTGAAGCTATTTCATTTATATCGCAAGTATTTGAATCTAAATCATGTGTTTCGCTCGGATTTGAAGATAAACCTTCTACTTCGCATGGATTTGAAGCTAACTCGTATGTTTCGCATGCAGTTGAAGCTAAATCACGTATATCACAAGTATTTGAAGCTAAGCCTTCTACTTCGCATGGATTTGATGCTGAATCATGTGTTTCTCATGGATTTGAAGATAACTCGTTTGTTCCGCCTGCATTTGAAGCTATATCACTTATATTCACAAGTATTTGAAGCCAAATCATTCGGTTCGCATGGATTTGAAGCTAAGCCTACTTCGCATTGATTTGAATTTAAATCATGTGTTACGCTTGGATCTGAAGCTCACTCGTTTGTTTCGCCTGCATTTGAAGCTTAATCATGTATATCACAAATATTTGAAGCTGAACCATTTGTTTCGCATGCATTTGTAACTAAGCCTTCTACTTTGCATAGATTTGAAACTGAATCATGTGTTTCGCTTGAATTTGAAGCGAACATGTTTGTTTCACATGCAGTTGCAGCTAAATCATGTATATCACAAGTATTTGCAGCTGAACCATTTGCTACGCATGAATATTAAGCTAAACCATGTGTTACGAATGAATTTGAAGCTATATCATGTATTTCGCATGGATTTGAAGCTAACTCGTTTTCTTCGCCTGCATTTGATGCTAAATCATGTATATCACAGGTATTTGAAGCTAAACCATTTGTTTCGCAAGGATTCGAAGCTAAGCCTTCCACTTCGCATTGATTTGAAGCTAAATCATGTGTTTCGCTCGGATTTGAAGCTGAGCCTTCTACTTCGCATGATTTGAAGATAAATCAAATGTTCCCCATGGATTTGAAGCTGACTCGTTTGTTTCGCATGGATTTGAAGCTAAGCCTTTAACTTCGCATTGATTTGAAGCTAAATCATGTGTTTCGCATGAATTTGAAGCTAACTGTTTGTTCCGCCAGCATTTGAAGCTATATCACTTATATCGCAAGTATTTGAAGCTAAATCATGTGTTTCACATGGATTTAAAGCTAAGCCTTTAACTTCGCATTGATTTGAAGCTAAATCATGTGTTTCGCATGAATTTGAAGATAACTCGTTCGTTAGGTCTGCATTTGAAGCTATTTCATTTCTATCGCAAGTATTTGAATCTAAATCATGTGTTTCGCTCGGATTTGAAGATAAACCTTCTACTTCGCATGATTTGAAGCTAAATCATGTTTATCACAATAAACTGAATCTATACCATTTGTGTCGCTTGGATTTGAAGCTAAGCCTTCTACGTCGCACTGATTTGAAGCTAAATCATGTGTTTCGTATTAATTTGAAGATAACTCGTTCGTTCGTCTGCATTTGAAGTTATTTCATATATATCGCAGGTATTTGAATCTAAATCATGTGTTTCGCATGAATTTGAAGCTAACTGTTTGTTCCGCCTGCATTTGAAGCTATATGACTTATATCGCAAGTATTTGAAGCTAAATCATTTGTTTCGCATTGATTTGAGGCTGACTCGTTTGTGTCGCATGGATTTGAAGCTAAGCCTTTAACTTCGCATTGATTTGAAGCTATATCATGTGTTTCGCATGAATTTGAAGCTAACTGTGTGTTCCGCCTGCATTTGAAGCTATATCACTAATATCGCAAGTATTTGAAGCTAAATCATTTGTTTCGCATGGATTTGAAGCTAAATCATTTGTTTCGCATGGATTTGAAGATATCTCGTTCGTTTGGTCTGCATTTGAAGCTATTTCATTTATATCGCAAGTATTTGAATCTAAATCATGTGTTTCGCTCGGATTTGAAGCTAAGCCTTCTACTTCGCATGATTTGAAGCTAAATCATGTTTATCACAAGTATCTGAATCTAAAGCATTTGTTGCGCTTGGATTTGAAGATAAGCCTTCTACTTCGCATTGATTTGAAGCTAAATCTTGTGTTTCGCATGGATTTGAAGCTAACTCATTTGTTTGGCCTGCATTTGAAGCTATATCACTTATATCGCGAGCATTTGAAGCTAAATCATTCGTTTTGCATGGATTTGAAGCTAAACCTTCTACATCACATTGATTTGAAGCAAAATCATGTGTTTCGCTTGGATTTGAAGCAAACTCGTATGTTTCGCATGGAGTTGAAGGAAAAACATGTATAAAACAAGTATTTCAAGCTAAACTATTCTTTTCGCATGGATTTGAAGCTAAGCCTTCTCCTTCGAATTGATTTGAAGCTAAATCATGTGTTTCGAATGAATTTGAAGCTAACTGTTTGTTCCGCCTGCATTTGAAGCTATATCACTTATATCGCAAGTATTTGAAGCTAAATCATTTGTTTCGCATGGATTTGAAGCTAAATCATTTGTTTCGCATGTATTTGAAGCTAAGCCTTTAACTTCGCATTGATTTGAAGTTAAATCATGTGTTTCGCTCGGATTTGAAGCTAAGCCTTCTACTTCGTATGATTTGAAGCTAAATCATGTTTATCACAAGTATCTGAATCTAAAACATTTCTTGCGCTCGGATTTGAAGCTAAGCCTTCTACTTCGCACGATTTAAAGCTAAATCATGTTTATCAAAAGTATCTGAATCTATACCATTTGTTTCGCTTGGATTTGAAGCTAAACCATTTCTTACGCATGCATATTAAGCTAAACCATGTGTTTCGCATGAATTTGTAGCTAAATCGTGTGTTTCGCATGGATTTGAAGCTAACTCGATTTTATCCCCTGTGGTTGAAGCTATATCACTTATGTCGCAATTATCTAAAGGTAAATCACTTGTTTCTCCTGTATTTGGAGATAATCCTACTACATCGCATGGATTTGAAGCTAACTCGTATGTTTCGCATGCAGTTGAAGCTAAATCACGTATATCACAAGTATTTGAAGCTAAGCCTTCTACTTCGCATGGATTTGATGCTAAATCATGTGTTTCTCATGGATTTGAAGATAACTCGTTTGTTCCGCCTGCATTTGAAGCTATATGACTTATATCGCAAGTATTTGAAGCTAAATCATTTGTTTCGCATTGATTTGAAGCTGACTCGTTTGTTTCGCATGGATTTGAAGCTAAGCCTTTAACTTCGCATTGATTTGAAGCTAAATCATGTGTTTCGCATGAATTTGAAGCTAACTGTTTGTTCCGCCAGCATTTGAAGCTATATCACTTATATCGCAAGTATTTGAAGCTTAATCATGTGTTTCACATGGATTTAAAGCTAAGCCTTTAACTTCGCATTGATTTGAAGCTAAATCATGTGTTTCGCATGAATTTGAAGATAACTCGTTCGTTAGGTCTGCATTTGAAGCTATTTCATTTCTATCGCAAGTATTTGAATCTAAATCATGTGTTTCGCTCGGATTTGAAGATAAACCTTCTACTTCGCATGATTTGAAGCTAAATCATGTTTATCACAATAAACTGAATCTATACCATTTGTGTCGCTTGGATTTGAAGCTAAGCCTTCTACGTCGCACTGATTTGAAGCTAAATCATGTGTTTCGCATTAATTTGAAGATAACTCGTTCGTTCGTCTGCATTTGAAGTTATTTCATATATATCGCAGGTATTTGAATCTAAATCATGTGTTTCGCATGAATTTGAAGCTAACTGTTTGTTCCGCCTGCATTTGAAGCTATATGACTTATATCGCAAGTATTTGAAGCTAAATCATTTGTTTCGCAGGGATTTGAAGCTAACTCGTTAGTTTTGCATGCTGTTGAAGCTAAATCATGTATATCACAAGTATTTGAAGCTAAACCTTTTGTTTCGCAAGGATACGAAAATCAGTCTTCTACTTCGCATTGATAAGAAGCAAAATCATGTGTTTCGCATGGATTTGAAGCTAACTCGATCGTTTCGCTTGCATTTGAAGCTAAATCATGCACATCACAAGTATTTGAAGCTGAACCACTTGTTTCGCATGGATTTGAAGATAAGCCTTCTACTTCGCATTGATTTGAAGCTAAATCATGTGTTTCGCTTGGATTTCAAGCTAACTCGTTTGTTTCGCATGCAATTGAAGCTAAATCATGTATATCACAATTATTTGAAGCTAAACCATTTGATTCGCATGGATTTGAAGATAAGCCTTCTACTTCGCATTGATTTTAATCTAAATCATCTGTTTCGGATGGATTTAAAGCTATCTCGTTTGTTTCGCATGCAGTTGAAGATAAATCATGTATATCACAAGTATTTGAAGCTAATCCATTTGTTTCGCGTGGATTCGAAGATCAGCCTTCTTCTTCGCATTGATTTGAAGTTAAATCATATGTTTCGCATGGATTTGAAGCTAATCGTTTGTATCGCATGCAGTTGAAGCTAAATCATGTATATCACAAGTATTTGAAGCTAAACCATTTGATTCGCATGGATTTGATGCTATGCCATCTACTTCGCTTTTATTGGAAACTGAATCATGTGTTTCTCTTGAATTTGAAGCTAACACTTTCGTTTCACATGCAGTTGAAGCTAAATCATGTTTGTCACAAGTATTTGAAGCTGAACCACTTGTTTCGCACGAATATCAGGCTAAACCATGTGTTTGGAATGAATTTGAAGCTAAATCATGTGTTTCGCATAGATTTGAATCTAACTCATTTGTTACGCATGCAGTTGAAGCTGAATCATGGATATCCCAAGTATTTGAAGCTCAACCATTTGATTCGCATGGATTTGAAGCTAAGCCTCTAACTTCGCATTGATTTGAAGCTAAATCATGTGTTTCGCATGAATTTAAATGTATCTCGTTCGTTCGTCTGCATTTGAAGTTATTTCATTTATATCGCAAGTATTTGAATCTAAATCATGTGTTTCGCATGAATTTGAAGCTAACTGTTTGTTCCGCCTGCATTTGAAGCTATATGACTTATATCGCAAGTATTTGAAGCTAAATCATTCGTTTTGCATGGATTTGAAGCTAAACCTTCTACATCACATTGATTTGAAGCAAACTCATGTGTTTCGCTTGGATTTGAAGCTAACTCGTATGTTTCGCATGGAGTTGAAGGTAAAACATGTATAAAACAAGTATTTCAAGCTAAACTATTCTTTTCGCATGGATTTGAAGCTAAGCCTTCTACTTCGAATTGATTTGAAACTAAATCATGTGTTTCGCTCGGATTTGAAGTTGAGCCTTCTACTTCGTATGATTTGAAGCTAAATCAAATGTTCCGCATGGATTTGAAGCTAACTCGTTCGTTTGGTCTGCATTTGAAGCTATTTCATTTATATCGCAAGTATTTGAATCTAAATCATGTGTTTCGCTCGGATTTGAAGATAAACCTTCTACTTCGCATGATTTGAAGCTAAATCATGTTTATCACAATTATCTGAAGCTATACCATTTGTTTCGCTTGGATTTGATGCTAAGTCTTCTACGTCGCACTGATTTGAATCTAAATCATGTGTTTCACATTAATTTGAAGATAACTCGTTCGTTCGTCTGCATTTGAAGTTATTTCATTTATGTCGCAAGTATTTGAATCTAAATCATGTGTTTCGCATGAATTTGAAGCTAACTGTTTGTTCCGCCTGCATTTGAAACTATATGACTTATATCGCAAGTATTTGAAGCTAAATCATTTGTTTCGCATTGATTTGAGGCTGACTCGTTTGTTTCACATGGATTTGAAGCTAAGCCTTCAACTTCGCATTGATTTGAAGCTAAATCATGTGTTTCGCATGAATTTGAAGCTAACTGTGTGTTCCGCCTGCATTTGAAGCTATATCACTTATATCGCAAGTATTTGAAGCTAAATCATTTGTTTCGCATGGATTTGAAGCTAAATCATTTGTTTCGCATGGATTTGAAGATATCTCGTTCGTTTGGTCTGCATTTGAAGCTATTTCATTTATATCGCAAGTATTTGAATCTAAATCATGTGTTTCGCTCGGATTTGAAGCTAAGCCTTCTACTTCGCATGATTTGAAGCTAAATCATGTTTATCACAAGTATCTGAATCTAAAGCATTTGTTGCGCTTGGATTTGAAGATAAGCCTTCTACTTCGCATTGATTTGAAGCTAAATCTTGTGTTTCGCATGGATTTGAAGCTAACTCATTTGTTTGGCCTGCATTTGAAGCTATATCACTTATATCGCGAGCATTTGAAGCTAAATCATTCGTTTTGCATGGATTTGAAGCTAAACCTTCTACATCACATTGATTTGAAGCAAAATCATGTGTTTCGCTTGGATTTGAAGCAAATTCGTATGTTTCGCATGGAGTTGAAGGTAAAACATGTATCAAACAAGTATTTCAAGCTAAACTATTCTTTTCGCATGGATTTGAAGCTAAGCCTTCTCCTTCGAATTGATTTGAAGCTAAATCATGTGTTTCGAATGAATTTGAAGCTAACTGTTTGTTCCGCCTGCATTTGAAGCTATATCACTTATATCGCAAGTATTTGAAGCTAAATCATTTGTTTCGCATGGATTTGAAGCTAAATCATTTGTTTCGCATGGATTTGAAGCTAAGCCTTTAACTTCGCATGGATTTGAAGTTAAATCATGTGTTTCGCTCGGATTTGAAGCTAAGCCTTCTACTTCGCATGATTTGAAGCTAAATCATGTTTATCACAAGTATCTGAATCTAAAACATTTCTTGCGCTCGGATTTGAAGCTAAGCCTTCTACTTCGCACGATTTAAAGCTAAATCATGTTTATCAAAAGTATCTGAATCTATACCATTTGTTTCGCTTGGATTTGAAGCTAAACCATTTCTTACGCATGCATATTAAGCTAAACCATGTGTTTCGCATGAATTTGTAGCTAAATCGTGTGTTTCGCATGGATTTGAAGCTAACTCGATTTTATCCCCTGTGGTTGAAGCTATATCACTTATGTCGCAATTATCTAAAGGTAAATCACTTGTTTCTCCTGTATTTGGAGATAATCTTACTACATCGCATGGATTTGAAGCTAACTCGTATGTTTCGCATGCAGTTGAAGCTAAATCACGTATATCACAAGTATTTGAAGCTAAGCCTTCTACTTCGCATGGATTTGATGCTAAATCATGTGTTTCTCATGGATTTGAAGATAACTCGTTTGTTCCGCCTGCATTTGAAGCTATATGACTTATATCGCAAGTATTTGAAGCTAAATCATTTGTTTCGCATTGATTTGAAGCTGACTCGTTTGTTTCGCATGGATTTGAAGCTAAGCCTTTAACTTCGCATTGATTTGAAGCTAAATCATGTGTTTCGCATGAATTTGAAGCTAACTGTTTGTTCCGCCAGCATTTGAAGCTATATCACTTATATCGCAAGTATTTGAAGCTAAATCATGTGTTTCACATGGATTTAAAGCTAAGCCTTTAACTTCGCATTGATTTGAAGCTAAATCATGTGTTTCGCATGAATTTGAAGATAACTCGTTCGTTAGGTCTGCATTTGAAGCTATTTCATTTCTATCGCAAGTATTTGAATCTAAATCATGTGTTTCGCTCGGATTTGAAGATAAACCTTCTACTTCGCATGATTTGAAGCTAAATCATGTTTATCACAATAAACTGAATCTATACCATTTGTGTCGCTTGGATTTGAAGCTAAGCCTTCTACGTCGCACTGATTTGAAGCTAAATCATGTGTTTCGCATTAATTTGAAGATAACTCGTTCGTTCGTCTGCATTTGAAGTTATTTCATATATATCGCAGGTATTTGAATCTAAATCATGTGTTTCGCATGAATTTGAAGCTAACTGTTTGTTCCGCCTGCATTTGAAGCTATATGACTTATATCGCAAGTATTTGAAGCTAAATCATTTGTTTCGCATTGATTTGAGGCTGACTCGTTTGTGTCGCATGGATTTGAAGCTAAGCCTTTAACTTCGCATTGATTTGAAGCTATATCATGTGTTTCGCATGAATTTGAAGCTAACTGTGTGTTCCGCCTGCATTTGAAGCTATATCACTAATATCGCAAGTATTTGAAGCTAAATCATTTTTTTCGCATGGATTTGAAGCTAAATCATTTGTTTCGCATGGATTTGAAGATATCTCGTTCGTTTGGTCTGCATTCGAAGCTATTTCATTTATATCGCAAGTATTTGAATCTAAACCATGTGTTTCGCTCGGATTTGAAGCTAAGCCTTCTACTTCGCATGATTTGAAGCTAAATCATGTTTATCACAAGTATCTGAATCTAAAGCATTTGTTGCGCTTGGATTTGAAGATAAGCCTTCTACTTCGCATTGATTTGAAGCTAAATCTTGTGTTTCGCATGGATTTGAAGCTAACTCATTTGTTTGGCCTGCATTTGAAACTATTTCATTTATATCGCAAGTATTTGAATCTAAATCATGTGTTTCGCTCGGATTTGAAGATAATCCTTCTACTTCGCATGATTTGAAGCTAAATCATGTTTATCACAATTATCTGAATCTATACCATTTGTTTCGCTTGGATTTGAAGCTAAGCCTTCTACGTCGCACTGATTTGAAGCTAAATCTTATGTTCCGCATGGATTTGAAGCTGACTCGTTTGTTTGGCACGGATTTGAAGCTAAGCCTTTAACTACGCATTGATTTGAAGCTACATCATGTGCTTCGCTTGGATGTGAAGCTAACTCGTTTGTTCCGCATGCAGTTGAAGCTAAATCATGTATATCACAAGTATTTGGAGCTAAACCATTTGTTTCGTATGGATTCGAAGATAAGCCTTAAACTTCGCATTGAATTGAAGCTAAATCATGTGTTTCGCATGGATTTGAAGCTAACACGTTTGTTTCGCACGCTATTGACGCTAAATCATGTATATCACAAGTATTTGAAGCTAAACAATCTGTTTCGTGTGGATTCGGAGATCAGCCTTGTACTCTGCATTGATTTGAAGCTAAATCAGATCTTTCGCTTGAATTTGAAGCTAACTCGATGGTTTCGCATGCAGTTGAAGCTAAATCATGTATAAAACAAGTATTTGAAGCTAAACCATTTGTTTCGCATGGATTTGAATCTAAGCCTTCTACTTCGCACTGATTCGAATCTGAATAATGTGTTTCGCTTGAATTTGAAGCTAACACGTCTGTTTCACATGTAGTTGTAGCTAAATCATGTATAAAACAAGTATTTGAAGCTGAACGATTTCATTCGCATGCATATAAAGCCAAACCATGTGTTTCGAATGAATTTGTAGCTAAATCATGTGTTTCGCATGGATTTGAAGCTAACTCGTTGGTTTTGCATGCAGTTGAAGCAAAATCACGCATATCACAAGTATTTGAAGCTAAACCATTTGATTCGCATGGATTCGAAGATCAGCCTTCTACATCGCATTGATTTGAAGCTAAATCATGAGTTTCGCTTGGATTTGAAGCTAAATCATGTGTTTTGAATGTATTTGAAGCTAACTCGTTTGTGTCGCTTGCATTTGAAGCTATATCACTTATATTCGCAAGTATTTGAAGCTAAACCATTCGTTTCGCATGATTTCGAAGATCAGCCTTCTACTTCGCATTCATTTGAAGCTGAATAATGTGTTTCGCTTGTAATTGAAGTTATCTCGTTTGTTTCGCACGCAGTTGAAGATAAATCATGTATATCACAAGTATTTGAAGCTAAACCATTTGATCCGCATGGATTTGAAGCTAAGCATTCTACTTCGCATTGATTTGAGGGTAAGTCATGTGTTTCGCATGGATTTGAAGCTAAACCATTTGATCCGCATGGATTTGAATCTAAGCCTTCTACGTCGCATTGATTTGAAGCAGAATCATGTGTTTCGCTTGTATTTGAAGCTAACTCGTTTGATTCGCACGCAGTTGAAGATAAATCATATATACCACAAGTATTTGAAGCTAAACCATTTGATTCGCATGGATTTGAAGATAAGCCTTCTACGTCGCATTGATTTGAATCTGAATCATGTGATTCCTTTGGAATTGAAGCTTCGTCGTTTCTTTCTCATGCTGTTGAAGCTAAATCGTGTATATCACAAGTATTTGAAGCTAAATGATTTGTTTCGCATGGATTTGAAGCTAAGCCTTCTACTTCGCATTGATTTGATTCTAAATCATGTGTTTCGCTTGGATTTGAAGCAAACACGTTTGTTTCGCATGCTGTTGAAGCTAAATCATGTATATCACAAGTATTTGAAGCTAGACCATTCGTTTCGCATGCATTTGAAGCTAAGCCTTCTACTTCGCACGAATTTGAAGCTAAATCATGTGTTTCGCTTGGATTTGAAGCTAACTCGTTTGTTTCGCATGCAGTTGAAGCTAAATCATGTATATCACAAGTATTTGAATCTAAACCATTTGTTTCGCATGGATTTGATGCTATGCCATCTACTTCGCTTTTATTTGAAACTGAATCATGTGTTTCTATTGAATGTGAAGCTGACACGTTCGCTTCACATGCAGTTGAAGCTAAATCATGTATATCACAAGTATTCGAAGCTGAACCATTTGTTTCGCATGAATATCAGGCTAAAGCATGTGTTTGGAATGAATTTGAAGCTAAATCTTGTGTTTCGCATAGATTTGGAGATAACTCGTTTGTTACGCATGCAGTTGAAGGTGAATCATGTATATCCCAAGTATTTGAAGCTCAACCATTTGATTCGCATGGATTTGAAGATAAGCCTTCTACTTCGCATTGATTTTAATCTAAATCATGTGTTTCGCACGGATTGAAAGCTATCTCGTTTGTTTCACATGCAGTTGAAGATAATTCATGTATATCACAGATATTTGAAGCTAAACCATTTGTTTCGCATGGATTCGAAGATAAGCCTTCTAAATCGCCTTGATTTCAAGCTAAATCATGTGTTTCGCATGGATTTGAAGCTAACTCGCTAGTTTTGCATGCTGTTGAAGCTTTTTCATGTACATCACTAGTATTTGAAGCTAAACCATTTGTTTCGCAAGGATTCGAAGATCAGCCTTCTACTTCGCATTGATAAGAAGCTAAATCATGTGTTTCGCATGGGTTTGAAGCTAACTCGTTCGTTTCACATGCAGTTGAAGCTAAATCATGTATGTCACAAGTATTTGAAGCTAAACCATATGTTTCGCACGAATATCAGGCTAAACAATGTGTTTGGAATGAATTTGAAGCTAAATCATGTGTTTCGTATGGATTTGAAGCTAACTCGTTCGTTTCGCTTGCATTTGAAGCTAAATCATGCACATCACAAGTATTTGAAGCTGAACCACTTGTTTCGCATGGATTTGAAGATAAGCCTTCTACTTCGCATTGATTTGAAGCTAAATCATGTGTTTCGCTTGGATTTCAAGCTAACTCGTTTGTTTCGCATGCAATTGAAGCTAAATCATGTATATCACAATTATTTAAAGCTAAACCATTTGATTCGCATGGATTTCAAAATAAGCCTTCTACTTCGCATTGATTTTAATCTAAATCATCTGTTTCGGATGGATTTAAAGCTATCTCGTTTTTTTCGCATGCAGTTGAAGATAAATCATGTATATCACAGGTATTTGAAGCTAAACCATTTGTTTCGCATGGATTCGAAAATAAGCCTTCTAAATCGCACTGATGTCAAGCTAAATCATATGTTTCGCATAGATTTGAAGCTAACTCGCTAATTTTGCATGCTGTTGAAGCTTATTCATGTATATCACAAGTATTTGAAGCTAAACCATTTGTTTCGCAAGGATTCGAAGATCAGCCTTCTACTTCGCATTGATAAGAAGCTAACTCATGTGTTTCGCATGGATTTGAAGCTAACTCGTTAGTTTTGCATGCTGTTGAAGCTAAATCACGTATATCACAAGTATTTGAAGCTAAACCATTTGTTTCGCAAGGATACGAAGATCAGCCTTCTACTTCGCATTGATAAGAAGCAAAATCATGTGTTTCGCATGGATTTGAAGCTAACTCGTTCGTTTCGCTTGCATTTGAAGCTAAATCATGCACATCACAAGTATTTGAAGCTGAACCACTTGTTTCGCATGGATTTGAAGATAAGCCTTCTACTTCGCATTGATTTGAAGCTAAATCATGTGTTTCGCTTGGATTTCAAGCTAACTCGTTTGTTTCGCATGCAATTGAAGCTAAATCATGTATATCACAATTATTTGAAGCTAAACCATTTGATTCGCATGGATTTGAAAATAAGCCTTCTACTTCGCATTGATTTTAATCTAAATCATCTGTTTCGGATGGATTTAAAGCTATCTCGTTTGTTTCGCATGCAGTTGAAGATAAATCATGTATATCACAAGTATTTGAAGCTAATCCATTTGTTTCGCGTGGATTCGAAGATCAGCCTTCTTCTTCGCATTGATTTGAAGTTAAATCATATGTTTCGCATGGATTTGAAGCTAATCGATTGTATCGCATGCAGTTGAAGCTAAATCATGTATATCACAAGTATTTGAAGCTAAACCATTTGATTCGCATGGATTCGAAGATCAGCCATCTACCTCGTATTGATTTAAAGCTAAATCATGTGTTTCGCAGGGATTTGAAGCTAACTCGTTAGTTTTGCATGCTGTTGAAGCTAAATCATGTATATCACAAGTATTTGAAGCTAAACCTTTTGTTTCGCAAGGATACGAAGATCAGTCTTCTACTTCGCATTGATAAGAAGCAAAATCATGTGTTTCGCATGGATTTGAAGCTAACTCGTTCGTTTCGCTTGCATTTGAAGCTAAATCATGCACATCACAAGTTTTTGAAGCTGAACCACTTGTTTCGCATGGATTTGAAGATAAGCCTTCTACTTCGCATTGATTTGAAGCTAAATCATGTGTTTCGCTTGGATTTCAAGCTAACTCGTTTGTTTCGCATGCAATTGAAGCTAAATCATGTATATCACAATTATTTGAAGCTAAACCATTTGATTCGCATGGATTTGAAGATAAGCCTTCTACTTCTCATTGATTTTAATCTAAATCATCTGTTTCGGATGGATTTAAAGCTATCTCGTTTATTTCGCATGCAGTTGAAGATAAATCATGTATATCACAAGTATTTGAAGCTAATCCATTTGTTTCGCGTGGATTCGAAGATCAGCCTTCTTCTTCGCATTGATTTGAAGTTAAATCATATGTTTCGCATGGATTTGAAGCTAATCGTTTGTATCGCATGCAGTTGAAGCTAAATCATGTATATCACAAGTATTTGTAGCTAAACCATTTGATTCGCATGGATTCGAAGATCAGCCACCTACCTCGTATTGATTTAAAGCTAAATCATGTGTTTCGCAGGGATTTGAAGCTAACTCGTTAGTTTTGCATGCTGTTGAAGCTAAATCATGTATATCACAAGTATTTGAAGCTAAACCTTTTTTTTCGCAAGGATACGAAGATCAGTCTTCTACTTCGCATTGATAAGAAGCAAAATCATGTGTTTCGCATGGATTTGAAGCTAACTCGTTCGTTTCGCTTGCATTTGAAGCTAAATCATGCACATCACAAGTATTTGAAGCTGAACCACTTGTTTCGCATGGATTTGATGCTATGCCATCTACTTCGCTTTTATTTGAAACTGAATCATGTGTTTCTCTTGAATTTGAAGCTAACACGTTCGTTTCACATGCAGTTGAAGCTAAATCATGTATGTCACAAGTATTTGAAGCTGAACCATTTGTTTCGCACGAATATCAGGCTAAACCATGTGTTTGGAATGAATTTGAAGCTAAATCATGTGTTTCGCATAGATTTGAAGCTAACTCATTTGTTACGCATGCAGTTGAAGCTGAATCATGTATATCCCAAGTATTTGAAGCTCAACCATCTGATTCGCATGGATTTGAAGATAAGCCTTCTACTTCGCATTGATTTGAAGCGAAATCATGTGTTTCGCTTGGATTTCAAGCTAACTCGTTTGTTTCGCATGCAATTGAAGATAAATCATGTATATCCCAAGTATTTGAAGCTCAACAATTTGATACGCTTGGATTTCAAAATAAGCCTTCTACTTCGCATTGATTTGAAGCGAAATCATGTGTTTCGCTTGGATTTCAAGCTAACTCGTTTGTTTCGCATGCAATTGAAGCTAAATAATGTATCAAACAAGTATTTGAAGCTAAACCATTTGTTTCGCATGGATTCGAAAATCAGCCATCTACCTCGTATTGATTTAAAGCTAAATCATGTGTTTCGCAGGGATTTGAAGCTAACTCGTTAGTTTTGCATGCTGTTGAAGCTAAATCATGTATATCACAAGTATTTGAAGCTAAACCTTTTGTTTCGCAAGGATACGAAAATCAGTCTTCTACTTCGCATTGATAAGAAGCAAAATCATGTGTTTCGCATGGATTTGAAGCTAAACCATTTGATCCGCATGGATTTGAATCTAAGCCTTCTACGTCGCATTGATTTGAAGCAGAATCATGTGTTTCGCTTGTATTTGAAGCTAACTCGTTTGATTCGCACGCAGTTGAAGATAAATCATATATACCACAAGTATTTGAAGCTAAACCATTTGATTCGCATGGATTTGAAGATAAGCCTTCTACGTCGCATTGATTTGAATCTGAATCATGTGATTCCTTTGGAATTGAAGCTTCGTCGTTTCTTTCTCATGCTGTTGAAGCTAAATCGTGTATATCACAAGTATTTGAAGCTAAATGATTTGTTTCGCATGGATTTGAAGCTAAGCCTTCTACTTCGCATTGATTTGATTCTAAATCATGTGTTTCGCTTGGATTTGAAGCAAACACGTTTGTTTCGCATGCTGTTGAAGCTAAATCATGTATATCACAAGTATTTGGAACTAAATAATCTGTTTCGTGTGGATTCGAAGATCAGCCTTCTACTTCGCATTGATTTGAAACTAAATCATGTGTTTCGCTTGGATTTGAAGCTTACTCGTTCGTTTCGCCTGCATTTGAAGCAAAATCATGTATATCACAAGTAGTTGGTGCTAAACCAATTGATTCGCATGCAGTTGAAGATAAATCATGTTCATCACAAGTATTTGAAGCTGAACCATATGTTTCGCATGGATTCGATGATAAGCCTTCTACTTCGTATTGAATTGAAGTTAAATTATGTATTTCGCATGGATTTGAAGCTAACACGTTTGTTTCGCATGCTGTTGAAGCTAAATCATGTATATCACAAGTATTTGAAGCTAGACCATTCGTTTCGCATGCATTTGAAGCTAAGCCTTCTACTTCGCACGAATTTGAAGCTAAATCATGTGTTTCGCTTGGATTTGAAGCTAACTCGTTTGTTTCGCATGCAGTTGAAGCTAAATCATGTATATCACAAGTATTTGAATCTAAACCATTTGTTTCGCATGGATTTGATGCTATGCCATCTACTTCGCTTTTATTTGAAACTGAATCATGTGTTTCTATTGAATGTGAAGCTGACACGTTCGCTTCACATGCAGTTGAAGCTAAATCATGTATATCACAAGTATTCGAAGCTGAACCATTTGTTTCGCATGAATATCAGGCTAAAGCATGTGTTTGGAATGAATTTGAAGCTAAATCTTGTGTTTCGCATAGATTTGGAGATAACTCGTTTGTTACGCATGCAGTTGAAGGTGAATCATGTATATCCCAAGTATTTGAAGCTCAACCATTTGATTCGCATGGATTTGAAGATAAGCCTTCTACTTCGCATTGATTTTAATCTAAATCATGTGTTTCGCACGGATTGAAAGCTATCTCGTTTGTTTCACATGCAGTTGAAGATAATTCATGTATATCACAGATATTTGAAGCTAAACCATTTGTTTCGCATGGATTCGAAGATAAGCCTTCTAAATCGCCTTGATTTCAAGCTAAATCATGTGTTTCGCATGGATTTGAAGCTAACTCGCTAGTTTTGCATGCTGTTGAAGCTTTTTCATGTACATCACTAGTATTTGAAGCTAAACCATTTGTTTCGCAAGGATTCGAAGATCAGCCTTCTACTTCGCATTGATAAGAAGCTAAATCATGTGTTTCGCATGGGTTTGAAGCTAACTCGTTCGTTTCACATGCAGTTGAAGCTAAATCATGTATGTCACAAGTATTTGAAGCTAAACCATATGTTTCGCACGAATATCAGGCTAAACAATGTGTTTGGAATGAATTTGAAGCTAAATCATGTGTTTCGTATGGATTTGAAGCTAACTCGTTCGTTTCGCTTGCATTTGAAGCTAAATCATGCACATCACAAGTATTTGAAGCTGAACCACTTGTTTCGCATGGATTTGAAGATAAGCCTTCTACTTCGCATTGATTTGAAGCTAAATCATGTGTTTCGCTTGGATTTCAAGCTAACTCGTTTGTTTCGCATGCAATTGAAGCTAAATCATGTATATCACAATTATTTAAAGCTAAACCATTTGATTCGCATGGATTTCAAAATAAGCCTTCTACTTCGCATTGATTTTAATCTAAATCATCTGTTTCGGATGGATTTAAAGCTATCTCGTTTTTTTCGCATGCAGTTGAAGATAAATCATGTATATCACAGGTATTTGAAGCTAAACCATTTGTTTCGCATGGATTCGAAAATAAGCCTTCTAAATCGCACTGATGTCAAGCTAAATCATATGTTTCGCATAGATTTGAAGCTAACTCGCTAATTTTGCATGCTGTTGAAGCTTATTCATGTATATCACAAGTATTTGAAGCTAAACCATTTGTTTCGCAAGGATTCGAAGATCAGCCTTCTACTTCGCATTGATAAGAAGCTAACTCATGTGTTTCGCATGGATTTGAAGCTAACTCGTTAGTTTTGCATGCTGTTGAAGCTAAATCACGTATATCACAAGTATTTGAAGCTAAACCATTTGTTTCGCAAGGATACGAAGATCAGCCTTCTACTTCGCATTGATAAGAAGCAAAATCATGTGTTTCGCATGGATTTGAAGCTAACTCGTTCGTTTCGCTTGCATTTGAAGCTAAATCATGCACATCACAAGTATTTGAAGCTGAACCACTTGTTTCGCATGGATTTGAAGATAAGCCTTCTACTTCGCATTGATTTGAAGCTAAATCATGTGTTTCGCTTGGATTTCAAGCTAACTCGTTTGTTTCGCATGCAATTGAAGCTAAATCATGTATATCACAATTATTTGAAGCTAAACCATTTGATTCGCATGGATTTGAAAATAAGCCTTCTACTTCGCATTGATTTTAATCTAAATCATCTGTTTCGGATGGATTTAAAGCTATCTCGTTTGTTTCGCATGCAGTTGAAGATAAATCATGTATATCACAAGTATTTGAAGCTAATCCATTTGTTTCGCGTGGATTCGAAGATCAGCCTTCTTCTTCGCATTGATTTGAAGTTAAATCATATGTTTCGCATGGATTTGAAGCTAATCGATTGTATCGCATGCAGTTGAAGCTAAATCATGTATATCACAAGTATTTGAAGCTAAACCATTTGATTCGCATGGATTCGAAGATCAGCCATCTACCTCGTATTGATTTAAAGCTAAATCATGTGTTTCGCAGGGATTTGAAGCTAACTCGTTAGTTTTGCATGCTGTTGAAGCTAAATCATGTATATCACAAGTATTTGAAGCTAAACCTTTTGTTTCGCAAGGATACGAAGATCAGTCTTCTACTTCGCATTGATAAGAAGCAAAATCATGTGTTTCGCATGGATTTGAAGCTAACTCGTTCGTTTCGCTTGCATTTGAAGCTAAATCATGCACATCACAAGTTTTTGAAGCTGAACCACTTGTTTCGCATGGATTTGAAGATAAGCCTTCTACTTCGCATTGATTTGAAGCTAAATCATGTGTTTCGCTTGGATTTCAAGCTAACTCGTTTGTTTCGCATGCAATTGAAGCTAAATCATGTATATCACAATTATTTGAAGCTAAACCATTTGATTCGCATGGATTTGAAGATAAGCCTTCTACTTCTCATTGATTTTAATCTAAATCATCTGTTTCGGATGGATTTAAAGCTATCTCGTTTGTTTCGCATGCAGTTGAAGATAAATCATGTATATCACAAGTATTTGAAGCTAATCCATTTGTTTCGCGTGGATTCGAAGATCAGCCTTCTTCTTCGCATTGATTTGAAGTTAAATCATATGTTTCGCATGGATTTGAAGCTAATCGTTTGTATCGCATGCAGTTGAAGCTAAATCATGTATATCACAAGTATTTGTAGCTAAACCATTTGATTCGCATGGATTCGAAGATCAGCCACCTACCTCGTATTGATTTAAAGCTAAATCATGTGTTTCGCAGGGATTTGAAGCTAACTCGTTAGTTTTGCATGCTGTTGAAGCTAAATCATGTATATCACAAGTATTTGAAGCTAAACCTTTTTTTTCGCAAGGATACGAAGATCAGTCTTCTACTTCGCATTGATAAGAAGCAAAATCATGTGTTTCGCATGGATTTGAAGCTAACTCGTTCGTTTCGCTTGCATTTGAAGCTAAATCATGCACATCACAAGTATTTGAAGCTGAACCACTTGTTTCGCATGGATTTGATGCTATGCCATCTACTTCGCTTTTATTTGAAACTGAATCATGTGTTTCTCTTGAATTTGAAGCTAACACGTTCGTTTCACATGCAGTTGAAGCTAAATCATGTATGTCACAAGTATTTGAAGCTGAACCATTTGTTTCGCACGAATATCAGGCTAAACCATGTGTTTGGAATGAATTTGAAGCTAAATCATGTGTTTCGCATAGATTTGAAGCTAACTCATTTGTTACGCATGCAGTTGAAGCTGAATCATGTATATCCCAAGTATTTGAAGCTCAACCATCTGATTCGCATGGATTTGAAGATAAGCCTTCTACTTCGCATTGATTTGAAGCGAAATCATGTGTTTCGCTTGGATTTCAAGCTAACTCGTTTGTTTCGCATGCAATTGAAGATAAATCATGTATATCCCAAGTATTTGAAGCTCAACAATTTGATACGCTTGGATTTCAAAATAAGCCTTCTACTTCGCATTGATTTGAAGCGAAATCATGTGTTTCGCTTGGATTTCAAGCTAACTCGTTTGTTTCGCATGCAATTGAAGCTAAATAATGTATCAAACAAGTATTTGAAGCTAAACCATTTGTTTCGCATGGATTCGAAAATCAGCCATCTACCTCGTATTGATTTAAAGCTAAATCATGTGTTTCGCAGGGATTTGAAGCTAACTCGTTAGTTTTGCATGCTGTTGAAGCTAAATCATGTATATCACAAGTATTTGAAGCTAAACCTTTTGTTTCGCAAGGATACGAAAATCAGTCTTCTACTTCGCATTGATAAGAAGCAAAATCATGTGTTTCGCATGGATTTGAAGCTAACTCGTTCGTTTCGCTTGCATTTGAAGCTATTTCATTTATATCGCAAATATTTGAATCTAAATCATGTGTTTCGCTCGGATTTGAAGATAAACCTTCTGCTTCGCATGATTTGAAGCTAAATCATGTTTATCACAATTATCTGAATCTATACCATTTGTTTCGTTTGGATTTGAAGCTAAGCCTTCTACGCCGCACTGATTTGAAGCTAAATCATGTGTTTCGCATTAATTTGAAGATAACTCTTTCGTTCGTCTGCATTTGAAGTTATTTCATTTATATCGCAAGTATTTGAATCTAAATCATGTGTTTCGCATGAATTTGAAGCTAACTGTTTGTTCCGCCTGCATTTGAAGCTATATCACTTATATCGCAAGTATTTGAAGCTAAATCATTTGTTTCGCATGTATTTGAAGCTAAGCCTTTAACTTCGCATTGATTTGAAGCTAAATGATGTGTTTCGCATGAATTTGAAGATATCTCGTTCGTTTGGTCTGCATTTGAAGCTATTTCATTTATATGGCAAGTATTTGAATCTAAATCATGTGTTCCGCTCGGATTTGAAGCTAAGCCTTCTACTTCGCATGATTTGAAGCTAAATCATGTTTATCACAAGTATCTGAATCTAAAACGTTTGTTGCGCTTGGATTTGAAGATAAGCCTTCTACTTCGCATTGATTTGAAGCTAAATCTTGTGTTTCGCATGGAATTGAAGCTAACTCGTATGTTTCGCATGGAGTTGAAGGTAAAACATGTATAAAACAAGTATTTCAAGCTAAACTATTCTTTTCGCATGTATTTGAAGATAATCCTACTACTTCGCATGGATTTGAAGTTAACTCGTATGTTTCGCATGCAGTTGAAGCTAAATCACGTATATCACAAGTATTTGAAGCTAAGCCTTCCACTTCGAATGATTTGAAGCTAAATCATGTGTTTCTCTTGGATAAGAAGCTAACTCGTTTGTTTCGCATGCAGTTGAAGCTAAATCATGTTTATCACAAGTTTCTGAATCTAAACCATTTGTTTCGCTTGGATTTGAAGCTGTGCCTTCTACGTCGAACTGATTTGAATCTAAATCATGTGTTTCGCATGAATTTGAAGATAACTCGATCGTTCGTCTGCATTTAGAGTTATTTCATTCACTTGAATCTATTTCACTTATATTCGCAAGTATTTGAAGCCAAATCATTCGGTTCGCATGGATTTGAAGCTAAGCCTCCTCCTTCGCATTAATATGATGCTATATCATGTGTTTCGCTTGTATTTGTAGCTAACTCGTTTGTTTCGCATGCAGTTGAAGCTAAATTACGTATATCACAAGTATTTGAAACTTAATCATTCAGTTCGCATGGATTCGAAGATAAGCCTTCTACTTCGCATTGATTTGAAACTATATCATGTGTTTCGCTTGGATTTGAAGCTAAGCCTTCTAATTCGCATTGATTTGAAGCTAAATCATGTGTTTCGCATGGATTTGAAGATAACTCGTCTGTTTCGCATGCAGTTGAAGCTATATCACTTATATTCGCAAGTATTTGAAGCCAAATCATTCGGTTTGCAAGTATTTGAAGGTAAGTCTTCTACTTCGCATTGATTTGATGCTAAATCATGTGTTTCGCATGGATTTGAAGCTAACTCGTTTGTATCGCATGCAGTTGAAGCTAAATCATGTATATCACAATTATTTGAAGCTAAACCACTTGATTCGCATGGATTTCAAAATAAGCCTTCTACTTCGCATTGATTTTAATCTAAATCATCTGTTTCGGACGTATTTAAAGCTATCTCGTTTGTTTCGCATGCAGTTGAAGATAAATCATGTATATCACAAGTATTTGAAGCTAATCCATTTGTTTCGCGTGGATTCGAAGATCAGCCTTCTACTTCGCATTGATTTGAAGTTAAATCATATGTTTCGCATGGATTTGAAGCTAATCGTTTGTATCGCATGCAGTTGAAGCTAATTCATATATATCACAAGTATTTGAAGCTAAACCACTTGATTCGCATGGATTTGATGCTATGCCATCTACTTCGCTTTTATTTGAAACTGAATCATGTGTTTCTCTTGAATTTGAAGCTAACTCGTTCGTTTCACATGCAGTTGAAGCTAAATCATGTATGTCACAAGTATTTGAAGCTGAACCATTTGTTTCGCACGAATATCAGGCTAAACCATGTGTTTGGAATGAATTTGAAGCTAAATCATGTGTTTCGCATAGATTTGAAGCTAACTCATTTGTTACGCATGCAGTTGAAGCTGAATCATGTATATCCCAAGTATTTGAAGCTCAACCATTTGATTCGCATGGATTTGAAGATAAGCCTTCTACTTCGCATTGATTTTAATCTAAATCATGTGTTTCGCATGCATTTGAAGCTAATCGTTTGTATCGCATGGAGTTGAAGCTAAATCATGTATATCACAAGTATTTGAAGCTAAACCATTTGATTCGCATGGATTTGATGCTATGCCATCTACTTCGCTTTTATTTGAAACTGAATCATGTGTTTCTCTTGAATTTGATGCTAACACTTTCGTTTCACTTGCAGTTGAAGCTAAATCATGTATGTCACAAGTATTTGAAGCTGAACCATTTGTTTCGCACGAATATCAGGCTAAACAATGTGTTTGGAATGAATTTGAAGCTAAATCATGTGTTTCGCATAGATTTGAAGCTAACTCGTTTGTTACGCATGCAGTTGAAGCTGAATCATGTATATCCCAAGTATTTGAAGCTCAACCATTTGATTCGCATGGATTTCAAAATAAGCCTTCTACTTCGCATTGATTTGAAGCGAAATCATGTGTTTCGCATGGATTTCAAGCTAACTCGTTAGTTTCGCATGCAATTGAAGCTAAATAATGTATCAAACAAGTATTTGAAGCTAAACCATTTGTTTCGCATGGATTCGAAGATCAGCCATCTACCTCGTATTGATTTAAAGCTAAATCATGTGTTTCGCATGGATTTGAAGATAACTCGTTTGTATCGCATGCAGTTGAAGCTAAATCATGTATATCAGAATTATTTGAAGCTAAACCATTTGATTTGCATGGATTTCAAAATAAGCCTTCTACTTCGCATTGATTTGAAACTAAATCATGTGTTTCGCATGGATTTGAAGATAAGCCTTCTACGTCGCATTGATTTGAAGCTGAATCATGTGAGACCTTTGGAATTGAAGCTCTCTCGTTTCTTTCGCATGCTGTGGAAGCTAAATCTTGTATATCACAAGTATTTGAACCTAAACCATTTGATTCGCATGGATTTGAAGCTAAATCATGTATATCAGAAGTGTTTCAAGCTAAACCGTTTGATTTGCATGGATTTGAAGCTAATTCATTTTTGTCGCATGGATTTGAAGCTAAGCCTTCTACTTCACATTGATTTGATTCTAAATCATGTGTTTCGCTTGGATCTAAATCTAACTCGTTTGTTTCGCATGCAGTTGAAACTATATCATGTATATCACAAGTATTTGAAGCTGAACCATTTGTTTCGCATGGATTCGATTATAAGCCTTCTACTTCTTATTGAATTGAAGCTAAATCATGTATTTCGGTTGGATTTGAAGCCAACACGTTTGTTTCGCATGCTGTTGAAGCTAAATCATGTATATCACAAGTATTTGAAGCTAAACAATCTGTTTCGTGTTTATCCGGAGATCAGCCTTCTACTTCGCATTGATTTGAAGCTAAATCATGTGTTTCGCGTGGATTTGAAGCTAACTCGTTCGTTTCATATGCAGTTGAAGTTAAATCATGAATATCACAAGTATTTTAAGCTAAACGAATTGTTTCGCATGGATTTGAAGATAAGCCTCCTACTTCGCATTGATTTGATGCTAAATCATGTGTTTCGCATGGATTTGAAGCTATCTCGTTTGTTTCGCATGCACTTGACTATAAATCAAGTATATCACAAGTATTTGAAGCTAAACCGTTTGATTCGAATGAATTTGAAGCTAAATCATGCGTTTCGAAAGGTTTTCAAGCTAATTCGTTGGTTTTGCATGAAGTTGAAGCTAAATCACGTATATCACAAGTATTTGAATCTGAACCATTTGATTCCCATGAATAGTACGCTAAACCATGTCTTTCGAACGAATTTGAAGCTAAATCATGTATTTCGCTTGGATTTGAAGCTGACTCGTTTGTTTCGCCTGCATTTGAAGCTATATCATGTATATCACAAGTATTTGAATCTGAACCATTTGATTCCCATGAATAGTACGCTAAACCATGTCTTTCGAACGAATTTGAAGCTAAATCATGTGTTTCGCTTGGATTTGAAGCTACTCGTTTGTGTCGCTTGCAGTTGAAGCAAAATCACGCATATCACAAGTATTTGAAGCTAAATCATTTGATTCGCATGGATTCGAAGATCAGCCTTCTACATCGCATTGATTTGAGGCTAAATCATGAGTTTCGCTTGCATTTGAAGCTAACTCGTTTTTTCGCATGCCGCTGAAGCTAAATCATGAATATCACAAGTATTTGAATCTACAACTTTGATTCGCACGGATTTGAAGCTAAGTCTTCTACATCGCATTGATTTGAAGCTAAATCATGTGTTTCGCATGGATTTGAAGCTTACTCGTTTGTTTTGCATGCAGTTGAAGCTAAATCATGTATATCACAAGTGTTTGAAGCTAACCCGTTTAATTCGCATGGATTTGATGATAAGCCTTCTACTTGGCATTGATTTGAAGCTAAATCATGTGGTTCGCATGGATTTGAAGCTAACGCGTTTGTTTCGCATGCAGTTGAATCTAAATCATGTATATCAAAAGTTTTGAAGCTAAACCATTTATTTCGCATGAATATTAAGCTAAACCATGTGTTTCGCATGGATTTGAAACTAAGCCTTCTACTTCCAATTGATTTGAAGCTAACCATATGTTTCTCACGTATTTGAAGCTAAGTCTTCTATTTCGCATTGATTTGAATCTAAATCATGTGTTTCGCTTGCATTTGAAGCTAACTCGTTTTTTTTCGCATGCAGTTGAAGCTAAATCATGTATATCATAAGTATTTGAAGCTGAACCTTTGTTTGGCAAGAATATTAAGCTAAACCAAGTGTTTCGAATGAATTTGAAGCTAAATCATGTGTTTTGAATGAGTTGAAGTTAACCTCGTTTGCTTCCCAAGCAGTTGAAGCTAAATCATGTATAACATAAGTATTTGAAGCTAAAGAACTTGATTCGCATGTATTTCAAACTAAGCCTTCTACTTCGCATTGATTTGAAGGTAAATCATGTCTTTTGCCTGGATTTGAAGCTAACTCGTTAGTGTCGCCTGCATTTGAAGCTATATCACTTATATTCGCAAGTATTTGAAGCTAAACCATTCGTTTCGCATAGATTTGAAGCTAAGCCTTCTACTTCGCATTGAGTTGAACACAAATCATGTGTTTCGCTTGGATTTGAAGCTAAGCCTTCTACTTCCAATTGATTTGAAGCTAACCATATGTTTCTCATGTATTTTGAAGCTAAGTCTTCTACTTCGCATTGATTTGATTCTAAATCATGTGTTTCGCTTGGATCTAAAGCTAACTCGTTTGTTTCGCATGCAGTTGAAACTAAATCATGTATATCACAAGTATTTGAAGCTAAACCATTTGTTTCGCATGGATTCGAAGATAAGCCTTCTACATCGCATTGAATTGAATCTAAATCATGTGTTTCGCAAGGATTTGAAGCTAACACGTTTGTTTCGCATGCTGTTGAAGCAAACTCATGTATATTACAAGTATTTGAAGCTAAACCATCTGTTTCGCGTGGATTCGAAGGTCAGCCTTCTACATCGCATTGATTTGAAGCTAAATCATGTGTTTCACTTGGATTTGAAGCTAACTCGTTTGTTTCGCATGCAGTTGAAGCTAAATCATGAATTAAACAATTATTTGAAGCTAAAGCATTTGTTTCGAATGGATTTGAATCTAAGCCTTCAACTTCGCGTTGATTTGACGTTAAATCATGTGTTACGCTTGGATTTGAAGCTCACTCGTTTGTTTCGCCTGCATTTGAAGCTATATCGATAATATCGCAAGTATATGAAGCTAAATAATTTGTGTCGCATGCATTTGATGCTAAGCCTTCAACTTCGCATTGAATTGAATCTAAATCATGTGTTTCGCCTGGATTCGAAACAAACTCGTTTGTTTCGCATGCAGTTGAAGCTAATGATGTATTATCACAAGTATTTGAATCTAAACCATTTGTTTTGCATGGATACGAAGATAATCCTTCTACTTCGCATTGATTGAAGCTAAATCATGTGTTTCGCATGGATTTGAAGCTAACTCGTTTGTTTCGCATGCAGTTGAAGCTAAATCATGTATATCACAAGTGTTTGAAGCTAAACCATTTGTTTGGCATGGATTCGAAGATAATCCTTCTACTTCGCATTGATTTGAAGCTAAATCATGTGTTTCGCATGGATTTACAGCGATCTCGTCTGTTTCGCATGCAGTTGAAGCTAAATCATGTATATCACAGGTCTTTGGAGCTAAACCATTTGTTTCGCATGGATTCGAAGATAACCCCTCTACTTCGCATTGATTTGATGCTAAATCATGTGTTTCGCATGGTTTTGAGGCTAACTCGTTTGTTTTGCATGCAGTTGAAGCTAAATTATGTATATCACGAGTATTTGAAGCTAAACCATTTGTTTCGCATTGTTTCAAAGATCAGTCTTCCACTTCGCATTGATTTGAATCTAAATCATGTGTTTCGCATGGATTTGAAGCTAACTTGTTTGTTTCGCATGCAGTTGATGCTGAATCATGTATATCACAAGTATTGCAGCTAAACCATTTGTTTCGCTTGGATTCGTAGTTAAGCCTTCTACTTCGCATCGATTTGGAGCTAAATCATATTTTTCGCATGGTTTTTGAAGCTAACTCGTTTGTTTCGCATGCAGTTGAAGCTAAATCATGTATATCACAAGTGTGTGAAGCTAAACCAATTGTATCGCATGGATTCGAAGATAACCCTTCTACTTCGCATTGATTTGAAGTTAAGTCATGTGCTTCCCCTGGATTTGAAGCTCTCTCGTTTGTCTCTCATGCAGTTGAAGCTAAATCCTGTACATAACAAATATTTGAAGCTAAAACATTTGTTTCGCATGGATTTGAACCAAGCCTTCTTCTTCGCATTGATTGAAGTTAAATAATGTGTTTCGCTTGGATTTGCAGCGAAGCCATCTAATTCGCTTTGATTTGAATCTAAATCATGTGTTTCGCATGGATTTGAAGCTAACTCGTTTATTTCGCATGCAGTTGAAGCTAAATCATGTATGTCACAAGCATTTGAAGCTAAAACATTTGATTCGCATGGATTTGAAACTCGGCATTCTACTTCGCATTAATTTGAAGCTAAATCATGTGTTCCGTATGGATTTGAAGCTAACTCGTTTGTTTCGCATGCAGTTGAAGCTAAATTATGTATATCACAAGCATTTGAAGCTAAACCATTTGTTTCGCATGGATATGAAACCACTCCTTCTACTTCGCCTTGATTTGAGGCTAAATAATTTGTTTCGCTTGGATTTTAAGCTAACTCGTTTGTTTCACATGCAGTTGAAGTTAAATCATGAATATCACAAGTGTTTGAAGCTAAACGAATTGTTTCGCATGTATTTGAAGATAAGCCTCCTACTTCGCATTGATTTGATGCTAAATCATGTCTTTCGCACGGATTTAGAGCTAACTCGTTTGTTTCGCATGCAGTTGAAGCTAAATCATGTATATCTCAATTGTTTGAAGCTAAACCATTTGTTTTGCATGGATTCGAAGATAATACTTCTACATCGCATTGATTTGAAGCTAAATCATGTGTTTCGCATGGATTTGAAGCTAACTCGTTTGTTTCGCATGCAGTTGAAGCTAAATCATGTATATCACAGGTCTTTGAAGCTAAACCATTTGTTTCGCATGGATTCGAAAATAACCCCTCTACTTCGCATTGATTTGATGCTAAATCATGTGTTTCGCATGGTTTTGAGGCTAACTCGTTTGTTTCGCATGCACTTGAAGCTAAATTATGTATATCACGAGTATTTGAAGCTAAACCATTTGTTTCGCATTGATTCAAAGATCAGTCTTCCACTTCGCATTGATTTGAATCTAAATCATGTGTTTCGCATGGATTTGAAGCTAACTTGTTTGTTTCGCATGCAGTTGATGCTGAATCATGTATATCACAAGTATTTGCAGCTAAACCATTTGTTTCGCATGGATTCGTAGTTAAGCCTTCTACTTCGCATCGATTTGGAGCTAAATCATGTTTTTCGCATGGTTTTTGAAGCTAACTCGTTTGTTTCGCATGCTGTTGAAGCTAAATCAAGTATATCACAAGTATTTGAAGCTAAACCGTTTCATTCGCATGGATTTGAAGCTAAGCCTTCTACCTCGCATTGATTTGTAGCTAAATCATGTGTTTCGCATGGATTTAAAGCTAACTCGTTTGATTCGCATGCAGTTGAAGCTAAATCATGTATATCACAAGTGTGTGAGGCTAAACCAATTGTTTCGCATGGATTCGAAGATAACCCTTCTACTTCGCATTGATTTGAGGCTAAATAATTTGTTTCGCTTGGATTTTAAGCTAACTCGTTTGTTTCACATGCAGTTGAAGCTAAATCATGTATATCACAAGTGTTTGAAGCTAAACCATTTGTTTTGCATGGATTCGAAGATAATCCTCCTACTTCGCATTGATTTGAAGCTAAATCATGTGTTTCGCATGGATTTAAAGCAATCTCGTCTGTTTCGCATGCAGTTGAAGATAAATCATGTATATCACAGGTCTTTGAAACTAAACCATTTGTTTCGCATGGATTCGAAGATAACCCTCCTACTTCGCATTGATTTGATGCTAACTCATGTGTTTCGCATGGTTTTGAGGCTAACTCGTTTGTGTCGCATGCAGTTGAAGCTAAATAATGTATATCACAGGTGTTTGACGTTAAACCATTTGTTTCGCATGGATTCGAAGATAACCCTTCTAGTTCGCATTGATTTGAAGCTAAATCATGTGTTTCGCATGGATTCGAAGATAACCCTTCTACTTCGCATTGATTTGAAGCTAAATCATGTGTTTCGCATGGATTTGAAGCTAACTCGTTTGTTTCGCATGGAGTTGAAGCTAAGTCAAGTATGCCACAAGTATTTGAAGCTAAACCATTTGTTTCGCATGGATTCGAAGATCAGCCTTCTACTACCCATTGATTTGAAGCTAAATCATGTGTTTCGCTTGGGTTTGAAGCGAACTCGTTTGTTTCGCATGCAGTTGAAGCTAAATTATGTATATTACAAGTATTTGAAGCTAAACCATTTGTTTCGCATGGATTTGAAACTACGCCGTCTAGTTCGCATTGATTTGAAGCTAAATAATTTGTTTCGCTTGGATTTGAAGCGAACTCCTTTGTTTCGCATGCTGTTAAGGCTAAATAATTTATATCACAAGTATTTGAAGCTAAACCATTTGTTTAGCATGGATTCGAAGATCAGTCTTCTACTTCGCATTGATTTGAAGCTAAATAATGTGTTTCGCTTGGATAATAAGCTAACTCGTTTGTTTCGCATGCATTTGAAGCTAAATCATGCACATCACAAATATTTGAAGCTGAACCACTTGTTTCGAATGGATTTGAAGATAAGCCTTCTACTTTGCATTGATTTGAAGCTAAATCATGTGTTTCGCATGGAGTTGATGCCAACCCGTTTGTTTAGCTTGCTGTTGAAGCTAATTCATGTATATCACAAGTATTTGAAGCTAAACCATTTGTTTCGCATGGATTCGAAGATCAGCATTGTACTACGCATTGATATGAAGTTAAATCATTTATTTCGCATGGATTTGAAGCAATCTCGTTTGTTTCGCATGCAGATGAAGTTAAATCATGTATACCACAAATATTTGAATGTAAAGTATTTGTTTCGCATGGATTTGAAGCTAAGCCTTCTACTTCGCAATTGATTTGAGGCTAAATCACGCGTTTCGCTTGGATTTGAAGCTAACTCGTTTTTTTCGCATGCAGTTGAAGCTAGATCATGTATATCACAGGTCTTTGAAGCTAAACCATTTGTTTCGCATGGATTCGAAGATAACCCTTCTACTTCGCATTGATTTGATGCTAAATCATGTGTATCGCATGGATTTGAAGCTAACTCGTTTGTTTCGCATGCAGTTGAAGCTAAATCATGTATATCACAAGTGTTTGAAGCTAAACCATTTGTTTTGCATGGATTTGAAGATAATCCTTCTACTTCGCATTGATTTGAAGCTAAATCATGTGTTTCGCTTGGATTTGAAGCTAACTCGTTTGTTTCGCACGCACTTGAATCTAAATCAAGTATATCACAAGTATTTGAAGCTAAACCGTTTGATTCGCATGGATTTGAAGCTAAGCCTTCTTGTTCGCATTGATTTGAAGATAAATCAAGTGTGTCGCTTGGATTTGAAGCTCAGCCTTCTACTTCGCATTGGTTTGAAGCTAAATAATGTGTTTCGCTTGGATTTTAAGCTAACTCGTTTGTTTCACATGCAGTTGAAGTTAAATCATGAATATCACAAGTATCTGAAGCTAAACGAATTGTTTCGCATGGATTTGAAGACAAGCCTCCTACTTCGCATTGATTTGATGCTAAATCATGTGTTTCGCATGGATTTGAAGCTAACTAGTTTGTTTCGCATGTTGTTGAAGCTAAATCATGTATATCACAAGTATTTGAAGCTAAACGAATTGTTTCGCATGGATTTGAAGATAAGCCTCCTACTTCGCATTGATTTGCTGCTAAATCATGTCTTTCGCATGGATTTGAAGCTAACTCGTTTGTTTCGCATGCAGTTGAAGCTAAATCATGTATATCACAAGTATTTGGAGCTAAACCATTTGTTTCGCATGGATTTGAAACAACGCCTTCTACTTCGCATTGATTTCAAGCTAAATAATTTGTTTCGCTTGGATTTGAAGCTAAGCCTTCTACTTCACGTCGATTTGACGTTAAATCATATTTTTCACTGGATTTGAAGCTAACTTGTTTGTTTCGCATGCTGTTGAAGCTAAATCATGTATATCACAAGTATTTTAATCTGAACCGTTTGTCTCGCATGGATTCGAAGATCAGACTTCTACTTCGCATTGATTTGAAGCTAAATCATGTGTTTCGCATGGATTTGAAGCTTACTCGTTTGTTTTGCATGCAGTTGAAGCTAAATCATGTATATCACAAGTGTTTGAAGCTAACCCGTTTGATTCGCATGGATTTGATGATAAGCCTTCTACTTCGCATTGATTTGAAGCTAAATCATGTGGTTCGCATGGATTGGAAGCAAACTCATTTGCTTCGCCTGCAGTTGAAGCTATACCACTTATATCCCAATTATCTGAAGATTATTGATTTGTTTCTTATTAACTTGAAGCTAAGCCTTCTACTTCGCATTGATTTGAAGCTAAATCATGTGTTTCGCCTGGATTTGAAGCTAATTCGTTTGTTTCACATGCAGTTGAAGCTAAATCATGTTCATCACAAGTATTTGAAGCTAAATAATCTGTTTCGTGTGGATACGAAGATCAGCCTTCTACTTCGCATTGATTTGAAACTAAATCATGTGTTTCGCTTGGATTTGATGATAACTCGTTTGTTTCGCATACAGTTGAAGCTTAATCATGTTCATCACAAGTATTTGAAGCTGATCCATCTGTTTCGGATGCAGTTGAAGCTAAATCATGAATATCACAAGTATTTGAAGCTACAACTTTTGATTCGCACGGATTTGAAGCTAAGTCATCTACATCGCATTGATTTGAGGCTAAATCATGTGTTTCGCTTGCATTTGAAGCTAACTCGTTTTTTTCGCCTGCAGTTGAATCTAAATCATGTATATCACAAGTATTTGAAGCTAAACCATTTGTTTCGCAAGGATTCGAAGATCAGCCTTCTACTTCGCATTGATAAGAAGCAAAATCATGTGTTTCGCATGGATTTGAAGTTAAGCCTTCTACTTCGCATTGATTTGAAGCTAAATCATGCATTTCGCATGGATTCGAAGCTAACTCATTTGATTCGCTTGCTGTTGAAGCAAAATCACGCATATCACAAGTATTTGTAACTAAACCATTTGTTTCGCATGGATTCGAAGATCTGTCTTCTAGTTCGCATTGATTTGAAGCTAAATCACGTGTTTCGCATAGATTAGAAGCTAACTGGTTTTTTTCGCCTGCATTTGAAGCTATATCACTTATATCGTAAGTATCTGAAGCTAAATCATTTGTTTATCATGGATTTGAAGCTAAACCATCAACATCGCATTAATTTGAAGCTAAATCATGTGATTCGCTTGGATTTGAAGCTAACTCGTTTGTTTCGCAGGCACTTGAATATAAATCAAGTATATCACAAGTATTTGAAGCAAAACCGTTTGATTCGCATGGGTTTGAAGCTAAGCCTTCTACCTCGCATTGATTTGAAGATAAATCATGTGTTTCGCTTGGATTTGAAGCTAACACGTTTGTTTCGCATGGATTTGAAGCTAAGCCTTCAACCTCGCATTGATTTGAAGCTAAATCATGTGTTCCGCTTGGATTTTAAGTTAACTCGATTCTATCACATGCAGCTGAAGTTAAATCATGTATATCACAAGTATTTGAAGCTAAACGATTTTTTTCGCATGGATTCGTAGTTAAGCCTTCTACTTCGCATCGATTTGGAGCTAAATCATGTTTTTCGCATGGTTTTTAAAGCTAACTCGTTTGTTTCGCCTGCATTTGAAGCTATATCACTTATATGGCAAGTGTTTGAAGCTAAATCATTTGTGTCGCATGGGTTTGAAGCTAAGCCTTCTACTTCGGATGTATTTGAAGCTAAATCATGCGTTTCGCTTGGAGTTAAAACTAACTTGTTTGTTTCGCATGCAGTTGAAACTAAATCATGTATATCACAAGTATTTGAAGCTGAACCATTTGTTTCGCACGAATATTAAGCTGAACCATGTGTTTGGAATGAATTTGAAGCTAAATCATGTGTTTCGCAGGGATTTGAAGCTAACTCGTTTGTTTCGCCTGCATTTGAAGCTAAATCATGTACATCACAAGTATATGCAGCTAAACCATTTGATTCGCATGGATTTGAAGCTAATCCTTCTACTTCGCATTGATTTGGAGATGAATAATGTGTTTCGCTTGTATTTGAAGCTAACTCGTTTGTTTCGCATGCAGTTGAAGCTAAATCATGTATATCATAAGTATTTGAAGCTGAACCATTTGTTTCGCATGAATATTAAGCTAAACCATGTGTTTCGAATGAATTTGAAGCCAAATCATGTGTTTCGCATGGATGTGAAACTAACTCGTTTGTTTCGCCTGCATTTGAAGCTAAATCACGTATATCACAAGTATGTGAAGCTAAACCATTTGTTTCGCATGGATTTGAAGCTAAGCCTTCTACTTCGCATTGATTCGAATCTGAATCATGTGTTTCGCTTGAATTTGAAGCTAACACGTCTGTTTCACATGCAGTTGAAGCTAAATCATGTATATTACAAGTATTTGAAGCTGAACCATTTGTTTCGCACGAAGATTAAGCTAAACCATGTGTTTCGAATGAATTTGAAGCTAAATCATGTGTTTTGAATGGATTTGAAGCTATCTCATTTGTTTCGCTTGCAGTTGAAGCTAAATTACCTATATCACTAGTATTTGAATCAAAGCCGTTTGATTGGAATGGATTTGAAGCTAAGACTTCTACTTCGCATTGATTTGAAGATAAATCATGTGTTTCGCTTGGATTTGAAGCTAACTCGTTTGTTTCGCATGCTGTTGAAGCAAAATCGCGCACATCACAAGTATTTGAAACTAAACCATTCGTTTCGCATGGATTCGAAGATCAGCCTTCTACTTCGCATTGATTTGAAGCTAAATTACGTGTTTCGCACGGATTAGAAGCTAACTCATTTGTTTCGCTTGCTGTTGAATGTAAATCATGTATATAACAAGTATTTGCAGCTAAACCATTTGTTTCGCATGGATTAGAAGCTAAGCCTTCAACTTCGGATTGTTTTGAAGCAAAATCATGTTTTTCGCTTGGATTTGAAGCTAACTCGTTTTTTCGCATGCAGTTGAAGCTAAATAATGAATATCACAAGTATTTGATGCTACAACTTTTGATTCGCACGGATTTGTAGCTAACTCGTTTGATTCGCCTGCATTTCAAGCTATATCACTTATATGGCAAGTGTTTGAAGCTAAATCATTTGTGTCGCATGGGTTTGAAGCTAAGCCTTCTACTTCGGATGGATTTGAAGCTAAATCATGCGTTTCGCTTGGATTTAAAACTAACTTGTTTGTTTCGCATGCAGTTGAAACTAAATCATGTATATCACAAGTTTTTGAAGCTGAACCATTTGATTCCCATGAATAGTACGCTAAACCATTTCTTTCGAATGAATTTGAAGCTAAATCATGTGTTTTGAATGGATTTGAAGCTAACTCGTTTGCTTCGTCTGCATTTGTAGCTATATCACTTATATTCGCAAGCATTTGGAGCTCAATCATTCGTTTCGCATGGATTTGAAGCTAAGCCTTCTACTTCGCATTTATTTGAAGCTAAATCATGTGGTTGCGCATGGATTTGAAGATAACACGTTTGTTTCGCATGGAGTTGCAGCTATATCACTTATATTCGCAAGTATTTGAAGCCAAATCATTCGGTTCGCATGGATTTGAAGCTATGCCTTCTACTTCGCATTGATTTGAAGTTAAATCATGTGTTTGGCATGGATTTGAAGCTATCTCGTTTGTTTAGCATGCAGTTGAATCTATATCACTTATATTCGCAAGCATTTGAAGCTAAATAATTCGTTTGGCATGGATTGGAAGCTAAGCCTTCTACTTTGCATTGATTTGAAGTCAAATCATGTGTTACGCTTGGATTTGAAGCTCACTCGTTTGTTTCGCCTGCATTTGAAGATATATCACTTACATCGCAAGTATATGAAGCTAAATCATTCGTGTCGCATGTATTTGAAGCTAAGCCTTCTACTTCGCATTGATTTGAAGCTAAATCATGTGTTTCGCATGGATTCGAGGCTAACTCGTTTGATTCGCATGCAGTTGAAGCTAAATCATGTTTATCACAAATATCTAAATCTAAACCATCTGTTTCGCATGAATATTAAGCTGAACCATGTGTTTCTCATGAATTTGAAACTATATCATGTGTTTCGCATGGATTTGAAGCTAACGCGTTTATTTCGTCTGCATTTGAAGCAAAATCATGTATATCACAAGTATTTCAAGCTGAACCATTTGTTTCTCACGTATTTGAAACTGAGCCTTCTACTTCGCATTGATTTGAAGCTGAATCATGTGTTTCGCTTGCATTTGAAGCTAACTCGTTTGTTTCGCATAGATTTGAAGCTAAATCATGTGTTTCGCATGGATTTGAAGCTACCTCGTTTGTTTCGCCTGCATTTGAAGCTACATTACTTCTATTCGAAAGTATTTGATGATAAATCATTCGTTTCGCATGGGTTTGAAGCTAAGCCTTCTACTTCGGATGTATTTGAAGCTAAATCATGCGTTTCGCTTGGAGTTAAAACTAACTTGTTTGTTTCGCATGCAGTTGAAACTAAATCATGTATATCACAAGTATTTGAAGCAAAACCATTTGTTTCGCATGGATTAGAAGATAAGCCTTCTACTTCGCATTGATTTGATGCTAAATCATGTGTTTCGTTTGGATTTGAGGCTAACTCATTTGTTCCGCATGCTGTTGAATGTAAATCATGTATTTCACAAGTATTTGAAGCTAAACCATTTGTTTCGCATGGATTCGTAGATAAGCCTTCTACTTCGCATTGATTTGATGCTAAATCACGTGTTTCGTTTGTATTTGAGGCTAAATCGTTTGTTTCGCATGCTGTTGAATGTAAATCATGTATATCACAAGTATTTGAAGGTAAACCATTTGTTTCGCATGGATTCGAAGATAAGCCTTCTACTTCGCATTGATTTAAAGCAAAATCATGTGTTTCGCATGGATTTGAAGCTAAACAATCTGTTTCGAGTGGATCCTGAGATCAGCCTTCTACATCGCATTGATTTGAAGCTAAATCATGTGATTCGCTTGGATTTGAAGCTAAGTCGTCTGTTTCGCATGCAGTTGAAGCTATATCATGTATATCACAGGTATTAAAAGCTAAACAATTAGTTTCGCATTTATTCGAAGATAAGCCTTCTACTTCGCATTGATTTGAAGCTAAATCATGTGTTTGGCATGGATTTGAAGCTAACTCGTTTGTTTCCCATGCAGTTGGAGATAAATCATGTATATCACAAGTATTTGAAGCTAAAACATTTCATTCGCATGGATTCGAAGATCAGCCTTCTGCTTCGCATTGATTTGAAGCTAAATCATGTGTTTTGCATGAATTTGAAGATAACTCGTTTGATTCGCATGCAGTTGAAGCTAAATCATGTATATCGCAAGTATTGGAAGCAAATCCATTTGATTCGCACTGATTTGAAGCTAAGCCTTCTCATTTGCATTAATATGATGCTATATCATGTGTTTCGCTTGGATATGAAGCTAACTCGTTTGTTTCGCATGCAGTTGAATCTAGCTCATGTATATCACGAGTATTTGAAGCTGAACCATTTGATTCGCATGGATTTGAAGTTAAGCACTCTAGTTCGCATTGAATTGAAGCTAAAGCATGAGTTTCGCTTGGATTTGAAGCGAACTCGTTTGTATCGCATGCAGTTGAAGCTAAATCATGTATATCACAAGTATTTGAAGCTGAACCGTTTGATCCGCATGAATATAAATCCAAACCATGTATTTCGAATGAATTTGTAGCTAAATCATGTGTTTCGCATGGATTTGAAGCTAACTCGTTTGTTTCGCATGCAGTTGAAGCTAAATCATGTATATCACAAGTATTTGAAGCTAAACCATTTGTTTCGCCTGCATTTGAACCTAAATCTTGTATGTCACATGTATTTGAAGCTGAACCATTTGTTTCGCATGATTTTGAACCTAAATCATGTGTTTCGCATGGATTTGAATCTAACTCGTTTGTTTCACATGCAGTTGAATCTAAATCGTGTATATCACAAGTATTTGAAGCTAAAACTTTTGATTCGCGCGGATTTGAAGCTATGCCTTTTACGTCGCATTGATTTGAGGCTAAATCATGTGTTTCGCTTGGATTTGAAGCTAACTCGATTTTTTCGCATGCAGTTGAAGCTAAATCATGTATATCACAGGTATTTGAAGCTAAATCATGTGTTTCGCTTGGATTTGAAACTAAGCCTTCTACTTCGCATTGATTTGAAGCTATATCATGTGTTTCGCATGGATGTCAAGCTAACTCGTTTGTTTCGCATGCTGTTGAAGCTATATCATGTATATCACAAGTATTCGAAGCTAAACCATTTGTTTCGCATGGATTTGAAGATAAGCCTTCTACTTCGAATTGATTTGAAGCTGAATAATGTGTTTCGCTTGTAATTGAAGTTAACTCGTTTGTTTCGCATGCAGTTGAAGATAAATCATGTATATCACAAGTATTTGAAGCTAAACAATTTGATCCGCATGGATTTGAAGCTAAGCATTCTACTTCGCATTGATTTGAGGGTAAGTCATGTGTTTCGCATGGATTTGAAGCTAAACCATTTGATTCGCATGGATTTGAAGCTAAGCCTTCTACGTCGCATTGATTTGAAGCAGAATCATGTGTTCAGCTTGTATTTGAAGCTAACCGGTTTGATTCGCACGCAGTTGAAGATAAATCATGTATATCACAAGTATTTGAAGCTAAACCATTTGATTCGAATGGATTTGAAGATAAGCCTTCTACTTCGCATTCATTTGAAGGTAAATCATGTATTTCGCATGGATTCGAAGCTAACGCGTTTGTTTTGCCTGCATTTGAAGCTAAATCGTGTTTATCACAAGTATTTGAAGCTAAATGATTTGTTTCGCATTGATTTGAAGCTAAGGCTTCTACTTCGCATTCATTTGAAGTTAAATCATGTGTTTCCCTTGGGTGTGAAGCTAACTCGCGTGTTTAGCACGCAGTTGAAGCCAAATCTTGTATATCACAGGTATTTGTAGCTAAACCATTTGTTTCGCATGGATTCGACGCTAAGCCTTCGCCTTCGCATTGATTTGAAGCTAAATCATGTGTTTGGCTTGGGTTTCAAGCTAACTCGTTTGTTTCGCCTGCAGTTGAAGCTAAATCATGTATATCACAAGTATTTGAAGCTAAACCAATTGTTTCGCATGGATTCGAAGATCAGACTTCTGCTTCGCACTGATTTGAAGCGGCATCGTGTGTTTCGCTGTATTTGAAGCTAACTCGTTTGTTTCGCATGCAATTGAAGCTAAATCATGTATATCACAAGTATTTGAAGCTTAACCTTTTGTTTCGCATGGATTTGAAGCAAAGCCTTCTACTTCGTATTGATTTGAAGCTGAATCATGTGTTTCGCTTGTATTTGAAGCTAACTCGTTTGTTTCGCATGCTGTTGAAGCTAAATCATGTATATCACAAGTATTTGAAGCTAAACCATTTGTTTCGCATGGATTCAAAGATCAGTCTTCTACTTCGCATTGATTTGAAACTAAATCATGTGTTTCGTATGGATTTGAAGCTAACTCGTTTGTTTTGCATGCAGTTGAAACTAAATCATATGTATCAGAAGTATTTGATGCTAACCCAATTGGTTAGCGTGGATTTAAAGCAAAGCCTTCTTCTTCGCATTGTTTGAAGCTAAATCGTGTGTTTCGCATGGATTTGAAGCTAACTCGTTTGTTTCGCATGCAGTTGAATCTAGCTCATGTATATCACGAGTATTTAAAGCTGAACCATTTGATTCGCATGGATTTGAAGGTAAGCACTCTAGTTCGCATTGAATTGAAGCTAAATCATGAGTTTCGCTTGGATTTGAAGCTATCTCGATTGTTTCGCATGCTGTAGAATCCAAATCATGTATGTCACAAGTATTTGAACCTAAACCATTTGATTCGCATTGATTTGAAGCTGAACCTTCTTCTTCGCATTCATTTAAAGTTAAATCATGTGTTTCAATTGGGTGTGAAGCTAACTCGTTTGTTTAGCATGCAGTTGAAGATAAATCATATATATCACAAGTATTTGAAGCTAAACCATTTGATTAGCATGTATTTGAAGCTAACTCGTTTGTTTCGCATTCTGTTGAATCAAAATCACGCATATCACAAGTATTTGAAGCTAAACCATTTGTTTCGCATGGATTTGAAGCTAAGCATTCTACTTCGCATTGATTTGAGGGTAAGTCATGTGTTTCGCATGGATTTGAAGCTAAACCATTTAATCTGCAAGGATTTGAATCTAAGCCTTCTACGTCGCATTGATTTGAAGCTAAATCATGTGTTCCGCTTGGATTTTAAGCTAACTCGTTTGTATCACATGTAGTTGAAGTTAAATCATGTATATCACAAGTATTTGAAGCTAAACCATTTGTTTCGCATGGATTCGAAGATCAGACTTCTGCTTCGCACTGATTTGAAGCGGCATCGTGTGTTTCGCTGTATTTGAAGCTAACTCGTTTGTTTCGCATGCTTTTGAAGCTAAATCATGCATATCACAATTATTTGAAGCTTAACCATTTGATTCGCACGGATTTGAAGCTAAGCCTTCTTCTTAGCAATGATTTGAAGCTAAATCGTGTGTTTCGCATGGATTTGATGCTAACTCGTTTGTTTAGCATGCAGTTGAAGCTAAATCACCTATATCACAAGTATTTGAAGCTGAACCATTTGTTTCGCACGGATTTGAAGCTAAGCCTTCTACTTCGCATTGATTTGAAGCTAAATCATGTGTTTCGCTTGGGTTTCAACCTAACTCGTTTGTTTCGCCTGCAGTTGAAGCTAAATCATGTATATCACAACTATTTGAAGCTAAACCATTTGTTTCGCATGGATTCGAAGATCAGACTTCTGCTTCGCACTGATTTGAAGCGGCATCGTGTGTTTAGCTGTATTTGAAGCTAACTCGTTTGTTTCGCATGCAATTGAAGCTAAATCATGTATACCACAAGTATTTGAAGCTGAACCTTTTGTTTCGCATGGATTTGAAGCTAAGCCATCTACTTCGTATTGATTTGAAGCTGAATCATGTGTTTTGCTTGTATTTGAAGCTAACTCGTTTGTTTCGCATGCTGTTGAAGCTAAATCATGTGTTTCGCTTGGGTTTCAAGCTAACTCGTTTGTTTCGCCTGCAGTTGAAGCTAAATCATGTATATCACAAGTATTTGAAGCTAAACCATTTGTTTCGCATGGATTCGAAGATCAGACTTCTGCTTCGCACTGATTTGAAGCGGCATCGTGTGTTTAGCTGTATTTGAAGCTAACTCGTTTGTTTCGCATGCAATTGAAGCTAAATCATGTATATCACAAGTATTTGAAGCTGAACCTTTTGTTTCGCCTGGATTTGAAGCAAAGCCTTCTACTTCGTATTGATTTGAAGCTGAATCATGTGTTTCGCTTGTATTTGAAGCTAACTCGTTTGTTTCGCATGCTGTTGAAGCTAAATCATGTATATCACAAGTATTTGAAGCTAAACCATTTGTTTCGCATGGATTCAAAGATCAGTCTTCTACTTCGCATTGATTTGAAACTAAATCATGTGTTTCGTATGGATTTGAAGCTAACTCGATTGTTTCGCATGGAGTTGAAGGTAAATCATGTATATCACAAGTATTTGAAACTAGATTATTTGTGTCGCATGGATTTAAAGCTAAGCCTTCTACTTCGCATTGATTTGAAGCTAAATTATGTGGTTCGCATGGATTTGAAGCCAACTCGCTTGTTTTGCATGCAGTTGACACTGAATCATATGTATCAGAAGTATTTGATGCTAACCCAATTGGTTCGCGTGGATTTAAAGCAAAGCCTTCTTCTTCGCATTGTTTGAAGCTAAATCGTGTGTTTCGCATGGATTTGAAGCTAAACCATTTAATCCGCATGGATTTGAATCTAAGCCTTCTACGTCGCATTGATTTGAAGCTAAATCATGTGTTCCGCTTGTATTTTAAGCTAACACGTTCGATTCGCATGCAGTTGCAGCTAAATCATGTACATCACAAGTATTTGAAGCTAAACCATTTGTTTCGCATGGATTTGATGCTAAGCCTTCTACTTCGCATTGATTTGAAGCTAAATCATGTGTTTCGCTTGTATTTGAAGCTAACTGGTTTGATTCGCACGCAGTTGAAGATAAATCATGTATATAACAAGTATTTGAAGCTAAACCATTTGATTCGAATGGATTTGAAGATAAGCCTTCTACTTCGCATTGATTTGAAGGTAAATCATGTATTTCGCATGGATTCGAAGCTAACGCGTTTGTTTTGCCTGCATTTGAAGCTAAATCGTGTATATCGCAAGTATTTGAATCTAAATGATTTGTTTCGCATTGATTTGAAGCTGAGGCTTCTACTTCGCATTCATTTGAAGTTAAATCATGTGTTTCCCTTGGGTGTGAAGCTAACTCGCGTGTTTAGCACGCAGTTGAAGCCAAATCTTGTATATCACAGGTATTTGAAGCTAAACCATTTGTTTCGCATGGATTCGATGATCAGACTTCTGCTTCGCACTGATTTGAAGCGGCATCGTGTGTTTCGCTGTTTTTGAAGCTAACTCGTTTGTTTCGCATGCAATTGAAGCTAAATCATGTATATCACAAGTATTTGAAGCTGAACCTTTTGTTTCGCATGGATTTGAAGCTAAGCCTTCTACTTCGTATTGATTTGAAGCTGAATCATGTGTTTCGCTTGTATTTGAAGCTAACTCGTTTGTTTTGCATGCTGTTGAAGCTAAATCATGTATATCACAAGTATTTGAAGCTAAACCATTTGTTTCGCATGGATTCAAAGATCAGTCTTCTACTTCGCATTGATTTGAAACTAAATCATGTGTTTCGTATGAATTTGAAGCTAACTCGATTGTTTCGCATGCAGTTGAAGCTAAATCATGTATTTCACAAGTATTTGAAACTAGATTATTTGTGTCGCATGGATTTAAAGCTAAGCCTTCTACTTCGCATTGATTTGAAGCTAAATTATGTGGTTCGCATGGATTTGAAGCCAACTCGTTTGTTTTGCATGCAGTTGAAACTAAATCATATGTATCAGAAGTATTTGATGCTAACCCAATTGGTTAGCGTGGATTTAAAGCAAAGCCTTCTTCATCGCATTGATTTGAAGCTAAATCGTGTGTTTCGCATGGATTTGAAGCTAAACCATTTAATCCGCAAGGATTTGAATCTAAGCCTTCTACGTCGCATTGATTTGAAGCTAAATCATGTGTTCCGCTTGCATTTTAAGCTAACTCGTTTGTATCACATGTAGTTGAAGTTAAATCATGTATATCACAAGTATTTGAAGCTAAACCATTTGTTTCGCATGGATTCGAAGATCAGCCTTCTGCTTCGCATAGATTTGCAGCTAAATCATGTGTTCCGTATGGATTTGAAGCTAACTCGTTTGTTTCGCATGCAGTTGAAACTAGCTCATGTATATCACGAGTATTTAAAGCTGAACCATTTGATTCGCATGGATTTGAAGGTAAGCACTCTAGTTCGCATTGAATTGAAGCTAAATCATGAGTTTCGCTTGGATTTGAAGCTATCTCGATTGTTTCGCATGCTGTAGAATCCAAATCATGTATGTCACAAGTATTTGAACCTAAACCATTTGATTCGCATTGATTTGAAGCTGAACCTTCTTCTTCGCATTCATTTAAAGTTAAATCATGTGTTTCAATTGGGTGTGAAGCTAACTCGTTTGTTTAGCATGCAGTTGAAGATAAATCATATATATAACAAGTATTTGAAGCTGAACCTTTTGTTTCGCATGGATTTGAAGCTAAGCCTTCTACTTCGTATTGATTTGAAGCTGAATCATGTGTTTCGCTTGTATTTGAAGCTAACTCGTTTGATTCGCATGCAGTTGCAGCTAAATCATGTACATCACAAGTATTTGAAGCTAAACCATTTGTTTCGCGTGGATTTGAAACTAAGCCTTCTACTTCGCATTGATTTGAAGCTGAATCATGTATTTCGCATGGATTTGAAGCTAACTCGTTTAATTCGCATGCAGTTGAAGCTAAATCATGTATATCACAAGTAATGGAAGCTAAAACTTTTGATTCGCACGGATTTGAAGCTATGCCTTTTACGTCACATTGATTTGAGGCTAAATCATGTGTTTCGCTTGGATTTGAAGCTAACTCGATTTTTTCGCATGCAGTTGAAGCTAAATCATGTATATCACAGGTATTTGAAGCTAAATCATGTGTTTCGTTTGGATTTGAAACTAAGCCTTCTACTTCGCATTGATTTGAAGCTATATCATGTGTTTCGCATGGATGTCAAGCTAACTCGTTTGTTTCGCATGCTGTTGCAGCTATATCACGTATATCGCAAGTATTCGAAGCTAAACCATTTGTTTCGCATGGATTTGAAGATAAGCCTTCTACTTCGAATTGATTTGAAGCTGAATAATGTGTTTCGCTTGTAATTGAAGTTAACTCGTTTGTTTCGCACGCAGTTTAAGATAAATCATGTATATCACAAGTATTTGAAGCTAAACCATTTGATCCGCATGGATTTGAAGCTAAGCATTCTACTTCGCATTGATTTGAGGGTAAGCCATGTGTTTCGCATGGATTTGAAGCTAAACCATTTGATTCGCATGGATTTGAAGCTAAGCCTTCTACGTCGCATTGATTTGAAGAAGAATCATGTGTTTCGCTTGTATTTGAAGCTAACTCGTTTGATTCGCACGCAGTTGAAGATAAATCATGTATATCACAAGTATTTGAAGCTAAACCATTTGATTCGCATGGATTTGAAGATAAGCCTTCTACGTCGCATTGATTTGAATCTGAATCATGTGATTCCTTTGGAATTGAAGCTTCGTCGTTTCTTTCTCATGCTGTTGAAGCTAAATCGTGTATATCACAAGTATTTGAAGCTAAATGATTTGTTTCGCATGGATTAGAACCTAAATCGTTTGTTTCGCATGCGGTTGAATCTATATCATGTATATCATAAGTATTCGAAGCTAAACCATTTCTTTCGCATGGATTTGAAGCTAAGCCTTCTGTGTCGCAATGATTTCAAACTGGATCATGTGATTCCTTTGGATTTGAAGCTATCTCGATTGTTTCGCATGCTGTAGAAGCCAAATCATGTATGTCACAAGTATTTGAACCTAAACCATTTGATTCGCATTGATTTGAAGCTAAACCTTCTTCTTCGCATTCATTTGAAGTTAAATCATGTGTTTCAATTGGGTGTGAAGCTAACTCGTTTGTTTAGCATGCAGTTGAAGATAAATCATATATATCACAAGTATTTGAAGCTAAACCATTTGATTAGCATGTATTTGAAGCTAACTCGTTTGTTTCGCATGCTGTTGAAGCAAAATCACGCATATCACAAGTATTTGAAGCTAAACCATTTGTTTCGCATGGATTTGAAGCTAAGCATTCTACTTCGAATTGATTTGAGGGTAAGTCATGTGTTTCGCATGGATTTGAAGCTAAACCATTTAATCCGCAAGGATTTGAAGCTAAGCATTCTACTTTGCATTGGTTTGCAGCTAAATCATGTGTTCCGTATGGATTTGAAGCTAGCTCGTTCGTTTCGCCTGCATTTGAAGCTAAATCATGTATATCACAATTATTTGAAGCTGAACCTTTTGTTTCGCATGGATTTGAAGCAAAGCCTTCTACTTCGTATTGATTTGAAGCTGAATCATGTGTTTCGCTTGTATTTGAAGCTAACTCATTCATTTCGCCTGCATGTGAGGCTAAACCATGTATATCACAATTATTTGAAGCTAAACCATTTGTTTCCGCATGGATTCGAAGATCAGACTTCTGCTTCGCACTGATTTGAAGCGGAATCGTGTGTTTCGCTTGTATTTGAAACTAACTCGTTAGTTTCGCATGCATTTGAATCTAAATCATGTATGTCACAAGTATTTGCGGGTAAACCATTTGTTTCGCATGGATTCGAAGGTAACCCTTCTACTTCGCATTGATTTGTAGCTAAATCATGTGTTTCGCATGGATTTGAATCTAACTCGTTTGTTTCGCATGCTGTTGAAACTAAATCATGTATATCACAAGTAATTGAAGCTAAACCATTTGCTTCGCATGGATTCGAAAATCAGCCTTCCACTTCGCATTGATTTGAAGCTAAATCATGTGTTCCGCATGGATTTGAAGCTGACTCGTTTGTTTCGCATGCAGTTGAAGCTGAATCATGTATATCACAAGTATTTGCGGCTAAACCATTTGTTTCGCATGGATTCGAAGGTAACCCTTCTACTTCGCAGTGATTTTAATCTAAATCATGTGTTTCGCATGGATTTGAAGCTAGCTCGTTTGTTTCGCATGCTGTTGAAGCTAAATCATGTATATCACAAGTATTTGAAGCTAAACCATTTGTTTCGCATGGATTCGAAGATAAGCCTCCTACTTCGCATTGATTTGATGCTAAATCATGTGTTCGCATGGATTTGAAGCTAACTCGTTTGCTTCGCATGCTGTTGAAGCTAAATCAAGTGTATCACAAGTATTTGAAGCTAAACCATTTGTTTCGCATGGATTCGAAGATCAGCCTTCTACTTCGCATTGATTAGATGCTAAATCATGTGTTTCGCATGGATTTGAAGCTAACTCGTTTGTTTCGCATGCTGTTGAAGCTAAATCATGTATATCACAAGTATTTGAAGCTATATCATTTGTTTCGCATGGATTCGAAGATTAGCCTTCTACTTCGCATTGATGAGATTCTAAATCATGTGTTTAGCATGGGTTTGAATCAAACTCGTTTGTTTCGCCTGCAATTTGAAGCTATATCACTTATATTCACAAGTATGTGAAGCTAAATCATTCGTTTCGCATTTATTTGAAGCAAAGCCATTAACTTCGCGTTGACTTGATACTAAATCATGTTTTTCGTTTGGACTTGAAGCTAACTCGTTTGTTTAGCATGTTGTTGAAGCTAAATCATGTATATCACAAGTATTTGAAGCTATATCATATGTTTCGCATGGATTCGAAGATAACCCTTCTAATTCGCATTGATTTGAAGCTAAATCATGTGTTTCGCATGGATTTGAAGCTAACTCGTTTGTTTCGCATGCTGTTGATGCTAAGTCATGTATATCACAAGTATTTGAAGCTAAACCATTTGTTTTTGCATGGATTCGAAGATAAGCCTCCTACGACGCATTGATTTGAAGCTAAATCATTTGTTCGCATGGACTTGAAGCTACCTCGTTTGTTTCGCATTCTGTTGAAGCTAAATCAAGTGTATCACAAGTATTTGAAGCCAAACCATTTGCTTCGCATGGATTCGAAGCTCAGCCTTCTACTTCGCATTTATTAGATGGTAAATCATGCGTTTCGCATGGATTTGAAGCTAACTCGTTTGTTTCGCATTCTGTTGAAGCTAAATCATGCATATCACAAGTATTTGAAGCTAAACCATTTGTTTCGCATGGATTCGAAGATAAGCCTCCTACTTCGCATTGATTTGAAGCTAAATCATGTGTTCGCATGGATTTGAAGCTACCTCGTTTGTTTCGCATGCTGTTAAAGCTAAATCATGTATATCACAAGTATTTCAAGCTAAACCATTTGTTTCGCATGGATTCGAAGGTAACCCTTCTACTTCGCATTGATTTGAAGCTAAATCATGTGTTCCGCATGGATTCGAAGCTAACTTGATTGTTTCGCATGCAGTGGAAGCTAAATCATGTATTTCACAAGTATTTGAAACTAGATTATTTGTGTCGCATGGATTTAAAGCTAAGCCTTCTACTTCGCATTGATTTGAAGCTAAATTATGTGGTTCGCATGGATTTGAAGCCAACTCGTTTGTTTTGCATGCAGTTGAAACTAAATCATATGTATCAGAAGTATTTGATGCTAACCCAATTGGTTAGCGTGGATTTAAAGCAAAGCCTTCTTCATCGCATTGATTTGAAGCTAAATCGTGTGTTTCGCATGGATTTGAAGCTAAACCATTTAATCCGCAAGGATTTGAATCTAAGCCTTCTACGTCGCATTGATTTGAAGCTAAATCATGTGTTCCGCTTGCATTTTAAGCTAACTCGTTTGTATCACATGTAGTTGAAGTTAAATCATGTATATCACAAGTATTTGAAGCTAAACCATTTGTTTCGCATGGATTCGAAGATCAGCCTTCTGCTTCGCATAGATTTGCAGCTAAATCATGTGTTCCGTATGGATTTGAAGCTAACTCGTTTGTTTCGCATGCAGTTGAAACTAGCTCATGTATATCACGAGTATTTAAAGCTGAACCATTTGATTCGCATGGATTTGAAGGTAAGCACTCTAGTTCGCATTGAATTGAAGCTAAATCATGAGTTTCGCTTGGATTTGAAGCTATCTCGATTGTTTCGCATGCTGTAGAATCCAAATCATGTATGTCACAAGTATTTGAACCTAAACCATTTGATTCGCATTGATTTGAAGCTGAACCTTCTTCTTCGCATTCATTTAAAGTTAAATCATGTGTTTCAATTGGGTGTGAAGCTAACTCGTTTGTTTAGCATGCAGTTGAAGATAAATCATATATATAACAAGTATTTGAAGCTGAACCTTTTGTTTCGCATGGATTTGAAGCTAAGCCTTCTACTTCGTATTGATTTGAAGCTGAATCATGTGTTTCGCTTGTATTTGAAGCTAACTCGTTTGATTCGCATGCAGTTGCAGCTAAATCATGTACATCACAAGTATTTGAAGCTAAACCATTTGTTTCGCGTGGATTTGAAACTAAGCCTTCTACTTCGCATTGATTTGAAGCTGAATCATGTATTTCGCATGGATTTGAAGCTAACTCGTTTAATTCGCATGCAGTTGAAGCTAAATCATGTATATCACAAGTAATGGAAGCTAAAACTTTTGATTCGCACGGATTTGAAGCTATGCCTTTTACGTCACATTGATTTGAGGCTAAATCATGTGTTTCGCTTGGATTTGAAGCTAACTCGATTTTTTCGCATGCAGTTGAAGCTAAATCATGTATATCACAGGTATTTGAAGCTAAATCATGTGTTTCGTTTGGATTTGAAACTAAGCCTTCTACTTCGCATTGATTTGAAGCTATATCATGTGTTTCGCATGGATGTCAAGCTAACTCGTTTGTTTCGCATGCTGTTGCAGCTATATCACGTATATCGCAAGTATTCGAAGCTAAACCATTTGTTTCGCATGGATTTGAAGATAAGCCTTCTACTTCGAATTGATTTGAAGCTGAATAATGTGTTTCGCTTGTAATTGAAGTTAACTCGTTTGTTTCGCACGCAGTTTAAGATAAATCATGTATATCACAAGTATTTGAAGCTAAACCATTTGATCCGCATGGATTTGAAGCTAAGCATTCTACTTCGCATTGATTTGAGGGTAAGCCATGTGTTTCGCATGGATTTGAAGCTAAACCATTTGATTCGCATGGATTTGAAGCTAAGCCTTCTACGTCGCATTGATTTGAAGAAGAATCATGTGTTTCGCTTGTATTTGAAGCTAACTGGTTTGATTCGCACGCAGTTGAAGATAAATCATGTATATCACAAGTATTTGAAGTTAAACCATTTGATTCGAATGGATTTGAAGATAAGCCTTCTACTTCGCATTGATTTGAAGCTAAATCATGTGTTTCGCATGGATTGGAAGCTAACTCGTTTGTTTTGCCTGCATTTGAAGCTAAATGGTGTATATCACAAGTATTTGAAGCTAAATGATTTGTTTCGCATGGATTTGAAGCTAAGCCTTCTTCTTCGCATTGATTAGAAGCTAAATCATGTGTTCCGCATGGATTTGAAGCTAACTCGTTTGTTTCACATGCAGTTGAAGCTTAATCATGTATATCACAAGTATTTGATGCTAAACCATTTATTTCGCTTTGATTTGAAGCTATGGCTTCTACTTCGCATTTATTTGAAGCTAAATCATGTCTTTCGCATGGATGTCAATCTAACTCGATTGTTTCGCCTGCCGTCGGAGCTATATCACATATATTGACAAGTATTTGAAGCTCAATCATTCGTTTCGCTTGGATTTGAAACTAAGCATTCTGCTTCGCATTGATCTGAAACTAAATCATGTGTTTCGCATGGATTAGAAGCTAACTCGTTTGTTTCGGATGCTGTTGAAGCTATATCATGTTTATCACAAGTATTCGAAGCTAAACCATTTGTTTCGCATGGATTTGAAGATAAGCCTTCTACTTCGAATTGATTTGAAGCTGAATAATGTGTTTCGCTTGTAATTGAAGTTAACTCGTTTGTTTCGCACGCAGTTGAAGATAAATCATGTATATCACAAGTATTTGAAGCTAAACCATTTGATCCGCATGGATTTGAAGCTAAACCATTTGATCCGCATGGATTTGAATCTAAGCCTTCTACGTCGCATTGATTTGAAGCAGAATCATGTGTTTCGCTTGTATTTGAAGCTAACTCGTTTGATTCGCACGCAGTTGAAGATAAATCATGTATATCACAAGTATTTGAAGCTAAACCATTTGATTCGCATGGATTTGAAGATAAGCCTTCTACGTCGCATTGATTTGAATCTGAATCATGTGATTCCTTTGGAATTGAAGCTTCGTCGTTTCTTTCTCATGCTGTTGAAGCTAAATCGTGTATATCACAAGTATTTGAAGCTAAATGATTTGTTTCGCATGGATTAGAACCTAAATCGTTTGTTTCGCATGCGGTTGAATCTATATCATGTATATCATAAGTATTCGAAGCTAAACCATTTCTTTCGCATGGATTTGAAGCTAAGCCTTCTGTGTCGCAATGATTTCAAACTGGATCATGTGATTCCTTTGGATTTGAAGCTATCTCGATTGTTTCGCATGCTGTAGAAGCCAAATCATGTATGTCACAAGTATTTGAACCTAAACCATTTGATTCGCATTGATTTGAAGCTAAACCTTCTTCTTCGCATTCATTTGAAGTTAAATCATGTGTTTCAATTGGGTGTGAAGCTAACTCGTTTGTTTAGCATGCAGTTGAAGATAAATCATATATATCACAAGTATTTGAAGCTAAACCATTTGATTAGCATGTATTTGAAGCTAACTCGTTTGTTTCGCATGCTGTTGAAGCAAAATCACGCATATCACAAGTATTTGAAGCTAAACCATTTGTTTCGCATGGATTTGAAGCTAAGCATTCTACTTCGAATTGATTTGAGGGTAAGTCATGTGTTTCGCATGGATTTGAAGCTAAACCATTTAATCCGCAAGGATTTGAAGCTAAGCATTCTACTTTGCATTGATTTGCAGCTAAATCATGTGTTCCGTATGGATTTGAAGCTAGCTCGTTCGTTTCGCCTGCATTTGAAGCTAAATCATGTATATCACAATTATTTGAAGCTGAACCTTTTGTTTCGCATGGATTTGAAGCAAAGCCTTCTACTTCGTATTGATTTGAAGCTGAATCATGTGTTTCGCTTGTATTTGAAGCTAACTCATTCATTTCGCCTGCATGTGAGGCTAAACCATGTATATCACAATTATTTGAAGCTAAACCATATGTTTCCGCATGGATTCGAAGATCAGACTTCTGCTTCGCACTGATTTGAAGCGGAATCGTGTGTTTCGCTTGTATTTGAAACTAACTCGTTAGTTTCGCATGCATTTGAATCTAAATCATGTATGTCACAAGTATTTGCGGGTAAACCATTTGTTTCGCATGGATTCGAAGGTAACCCTTCTACTTCGCATTGATTTGTAGCTAAATCATGTGTTTCGCATGGATTTGAATCTAACTCGTTTGTTTCGCATGCTGTTGAAACTAAATCATGTATATCACAAGTAATTGAAGCTAAACCATTTGCTTCGCATGGATTCGAAAATCAGCCTTCCACTTCGCATTGATTTGAAGCTAAATCATGTGTTCCGCATGGATTTGAAGCTGACTCGTTTGTTTCGCATGCAGTTGAAGCTGAATCATGTATATCACAAGTATTTGCGGCTAAACCATTTGTTTCGCATGGATTCGAAGGTAACCCTTCTACTTCGCAGTGATTTTAATCTAAATCATGTGTTTCGCATGGATTTGAAGCTAGCTCGTTTGTTTCGCATGCTGTTGAAGCTAAATCATGTATATCACAAGTATTTGAAGCTAAACCATTTGTTTCGCATGGATTCGAAGATAAGCCTCCTACTTCGCATTGATTTGATGCTAAATCATGTGTTCGCATGGATTTGAAGCTAACTCGTTTGCTTCGCATGCTGTTGAAGCTAAATCAAGTGTATCACAAGTATTTGAAGCTAAACCATTTGTTTCGCATGGATTCGAAGATCAGCCTTCTACTTCGCATTGATTAGATGCTAAATCATGTGTTTCGCATGGATTTGAAGCTAACTCGTTTGTTTCGCATGCTGTTGAAGCTAAATCATGTATATCACAAGTATTTGAAGCTATATCATTTGTTTCGCATGGATTCGAAGATTAGCCTTCTACTTCGCATTGATGAGATTCTAAATCATGTGTTTAGCATGGGTTTGAATCAAACTCGTTTGTTTCGCCTGCAATTTGAAGCTATATCACTTATATTCACAAGTATGTGAAGCTAAATCATTCGTTTCGCATTTATTTGAAGCAAAGCCATTAACTTCGCGTTGACTTGATACTAAATCATGTTTTTCGTTTGGACTTGAAGCTAACTCGTTTGTTTAGCATGTTGTTGAAGCTAAATCATGTATATCACAAGTATTTGAAGCTATATCATATGTTTCGCATGGATTCGAAGATAACCCTTCTAATTCGCATTGATTTGAAGCTAAATCATGTGTTTCGCATGGATTTGAAGCTAACTCGTTTGTTTCGCATGCTGTTGATGCTAAGTCATGTATATCACAAGTATTTGAAGCTAAACCATTTGTTTTTGCATGGATTCGAAGATAAGCCTCCTACGACGCATTGATTTGAAGCTAAATCATTTGTTCGCATGGACTTGAAGCTACCTCGTTTGTTTCGCATTCTGTTGAAGCTAAATCAAGTGTATCACAAGTATTTGAAGCCAAACCATTTGCTTCGCATGGATTCGAAGCTCAGCCTTCTACTTCGCATTTATTAGATGGTAAATCATGCGTTTCGCATGGATTTGAAGCTAACTCGTTTGTTTCGCATTCTGTTGAAGCTAAATCATGCATATCACAAGTATTTGAAGCTAAACCATTTGTTTCGCATGGATTCGAAGATAAGCCTCCTACTTCGCATTGATTTGAAGCTAAATCATGTGTTCGCATGGATTTGAAGCTACCTCGTTTGTTTCGCATGCTGTTAAAGCTAAATCATGTATATCACAAGTATTTCAAGCTAAACCATTTGTTTCGCATGGATTCGAAGGTAACCCTTCTACTTCGCATTGATTTGAAGCTAAATCATGTGTTCCGCATGGATTCGAAGCTAACTTGATTGTTTCGCATGCAGTGGAAGCTGAATCATGTATATCACAAGTATTTGCGGCTAAACCATTTGTTTCGCATGGATTCGAAGGTAACACTTCTACATCGCATTGATTTGAAGCTAAATCATTCGTTTCGCATGGATTTGAAGCTAACTCGTTTGTTTCGCATTCTGTTGAAGCTAAATCATGCATATCACAAGTATTTGAAGCTAATCCGTTTGTTTCGCATGGATTCGAAGATAAGCCTTCTACTTCGCATTGATTTTAATCTAAATCATGTGTTTCGCATGGATTTGAAGCTAACTCGTTTGTTTCGCATGCTATTGAAGCTAAGTCATGTATATCACAAGTATTTGCGGCTAAACCATTTGTTTCGCATGGATTCGAAGGTAACCCTTCTACTTCGCATTGATTTGAAGCTAAATCATGTGTTCCGCATGGATTTGAAGCTAACTCGTTTGTTTCGCATGCTGTTGAAGCTCAATCATGATTATCACAAGTATTTGAAGCTATATCATTTGTTTCGCATGGATTCGAAGATAACCCTTCTAATTCGCATTGATTTGAAGCTAAATCATGTGTTTCGCATGGATTTGAAGCTAACTCGTTTGTTTCGCATGCTGTTGAAGCTAAGTCATGTATATCACAAGTATTTACGGCTAAACCATTTGTTTCGCATGGAATCGAAGGTAACCCTTCTACTTCGCATTGATTTTAATCTAAATCATGTGTTTCGCATGGATTTGAAGCTAACTCGTTTGTTTCGCATGCAGTTGAAGCTGAATCATGTATATCACAAGTATTTGCGGATAAACCATTTGTTTCGCATGGATTCGAAGGTAACCCTTCTACTTCGCATTGATTTTAATCTAAATCATGTGTTTCGCATGGATTTGAAGCTAACTCGTTTGTTTCGCATAGTGTTGAAGCTAAATCATGTATATCACAAGTATTTGAGGCTAAACCATTTGTTTCGCACGGATTCGAAGATCAGCCTTCTACTTCGCATTGATTAGATACTAAATCATGAGTTTCGCATGTTTTGAAGCTAACTCGTTTGTTTCGCAGGCAGTTGAAGCTGAATCATGTATATCAAAAGTATTTGAAGCTAAACTATTCGTTTCGCATGGATTCGAAGATAAGCCATCAACTTCGCATTGACTTGATGCTAATTCATGTGTTTCGCATGGATTTGAAGCTAACTCGTTTGTTTCGCAGGCAGTTGAAGCTGAATCATGTATATCAAAAGTATTTGAAGCTAAACTCTTCGTTCGCATGGATTCGAAGATAAGCCTTCCACTTCGCATTGATTTGAAGCTAAATCATGTGTTTCGTATGGATTTGAAGTTATCTCGTTTGATTCGCATGCAGTTGAAGCTAAATCATGTATATCACAAGTATTTGAAGCTAAACCATTTGTTTCGCATGGATTCGAAGATAAGCCTTCTACTTCGCATTGATTTTAATCTAAATCATGTGTTTCGCATGGATTTGAAGCTAACTCGTTTGTTTCGCAAGCTGTTGAAGCTAAATCATGTATATCACAAGTATTTGAAGCTATATCATATGTTTCGCATGGATTCGAAGATAACCCTTCTAATTCGCATTGATTTGAAGCTAAATCATGTGTTTCGCATGGATTTGAAGCTAATTCCTTTGTTTCGCATGCTGTTGAAGCTAAGTCATGTATATCACAAGTATTTGAAGCTAAACCATTTGTTTCGCATGGATTCGAAGATAAGCCTTCCACTTCGCATTCATTTGAAGCTAAATCATGTGTTCCGCATGGACTTGAAGCTACCTCGTTTGTTTCGCATTCTGTTGAAGCTAAATCAAATGTATCACAAGTATTTGCGGCTAAACCATTTGTTTCGCATGGATTCGAAGGTAACACTTCTACTTCGCATTGATTTGAAGCTAAATCATGCGTTTCGCATGGATTTGAAGCTAACTCGTTTTTTTCGCATGCTGTTGAAGCTAAGTCATGTATATCACAAGTATTTGAAGCTAAACCATTTGTTTCGCATGGATTCGGAGATAAGCCTCCTACCTCGCATTGATTTGAAGCTAAATCATGTGTTCCGCATGGACTTGAAGCTACCTCGTTTGTTTCGCATTCTGTTGAAGCTAAATCAAATGTATCACAAGTATTTGCGGCTAAACCATTTGTTTCGCATGGATTCGAAGGTAACACTTCTACTTCGCATTGATTTTAATCTAAATCATGTGTTTCGCATGGATTTGAAGCTAACTCGTTTGTTTCGCAAGCTGTTGAAGCTAAATCATGTATATCACAAGTATTTGAAGCTATATCATATGTTTCGCATGGATTCGAAGATAACCCTTCTAATTCGCATTGATTTGAAGCTAAATCATGTGTTTCGCATGGATTTGAAGCTAACTCGTTTGTTTCGCATGCTGTTGAAGCTAAGTCATGTATATCACAAGTATTTCAAGCTAAACCATTTGTTTCGCACGGATTCGAAGGTAACCCTTCTACTTCGCATTGATTTGAAGCTAAATCATGTGTTCCGCATGGATTCGAAGCTAACTCGATTGTTTCGCATGCAGTGGAAGCTGAATCATGTATATCACAAGTATTTGCGGCTAAACCATTTGTTTCGCATGGATTCGAAGGTAACACTTCTACTTCGCATTGATTTGAAGCTAAATCATTCGTTTCGCATGGATTTGAAGCTAACTCGTTTGTTTCGCATTCTGTTGAAGCTAAATCATGCATATCACAAGTATTTGAAGCTAAACCATTTGTTTCGCATGGATTCGAAGATAAGCCTTCTACTTCGCATTGATTTTAATCTAAATCATGTGTTTCGCATGGATTTGAAGCTAACTCGTTTGTTTCGCATGCTGTTGAAGCTAAGTCATGTATATCACAAGTATTTGCGGCTAAACCATTTGTTTCGCATGGATTCGAAGGTAACCCTTCTACTTCGCATTGATTTGAAGGTAAATCATGTGTTCCGCATGGATTTGAAGCTAACTCGTTTGTTTCGCATGCTGTTGAAGCTAAATCATGAATATCACAAGTATTTGAAGCTATATCATTTGTTTCGCATGGATTCGAAGATAACCCTTCTAATTCGCATTGATTTGAAGCTAAATCATGTGTTTCGCATGGATTTGAAGCTAACTCGTTTGTTTCGCATGCTGTTGAAGCTAAGTCATGTATATCACAAGTATTTACGGCTAAACCATTTGTTTCGCATGGAATCGAAGGTAACCCTTCTACTTCGCATTGATTTTAATCTAAATCATGTGTTTCGCATGGATTTGAAGCTAACTCGTTTGTTTCGCATGCTGTTGAAGCTAAATCATGTATATCACAAGTATTTGAAGCTAAACCATTTGTTTCGCATGGATTCGAAGATAAGCCTACCACTTCGCATTGATTTGAAGCTAAATCATGTGTTCCGCATGGATTTGAAGCTGACTCGTTTGTTTCGCATGCAGTTGAAGCTGAATCATGTATATCACAAGTATTTGCGGCTAAACCATTTGTTTCGCATGGATTCGAAGGTAACCCTTCTACTTCACATTGATTTTAATCTAAATCATGTGTTTCGCATGGTTTTGAAGCTAACTCATTTGTTTCGCATGCTGTTGAAGCTAACTCATGTATATCACAAGTATTTGAAGCTAAACCATTTGTTTCGCATGGATTCGAAGATAAGCCTCCTACTTCGCATTGATTTGAAGCTAAATCATGTGTTCGCATGGATTTGAAGCTTACTCGTTTGCTTCGCATGCTGTTGAAGCTAAATCAAGTGTATCACAAGTATTTGAAGCTAAACCATTTGTTTCGCATGGATTCGAAGATCAGCCTCCTACTTCGCATTGATTTGAAGCTAAATCATGTGTTTCGCATGGATTTGAAGCTAACTCGTTTGTTTCGCATTCTGTTGAAGCTAAATCATGTATATCACAAGTATTTGAAGCTATATCATTTGTTTCGCATGGATTCGAAGATTAGCCTTCTACTTCGCATTGATTAGATGCTAAATCATGTGTTTAGCATGGGTTTGAAGCTAACTCGTTTGTTTCGCCTGCATTTGAAGCTATATCACTTATATTCACAAGTATGTGAAGCTAAATCGTTCGTTTCGCATTTATTTGAAACAAAGCCATCAACTTCGCGTTGACTTGATACTAAATCATGTTTTTCGTTTGGACTTGAAGCTATCTCGTTTGTTTCGCATGCTGTTGAAGCTAAATCATGTATATCACAAGTATTTGAAGCTATATCATATGTTTCGCATGGATTCGAAGATAACCCTTCTAATTCGCATTGATTTGAAGCTAAATCATGTGTTTCGCATGGATTTGAAGCTAATTCCTTTGTTTCGCATGCTGTTGAAGCTAAGTCATGTATATCACAAGTATTTGAAGCTAAACCATTTGTTTCGCATGGATTCGAAGATAAGCCTTCCACTTCGCATTCATTTGAAGCTAAATCATGTGTTCCGCATGGATTTGAAGCTAACTCGTTTGTTTCGCATGCTGTTGAAGCTAAATCATGTATATCACAAGTATTTGAAGCTAAACCATTTGTTTCGCATGGATTCGAAGATAAGCCTACCACTTCGCATTGATTTGAAGCTAAATCATGTGTTCCGCATGGATTTGAAGCTGACTCGTTTGTTTCGCATGCAGTTGAAGCTGAATCATGTATATCACAAGTATTTGCGGCTAAACCATTTGTTTCGCATGGATTCGAAGGTAACCCTTCTACTTCACATTGATTTTAATCTAAATCATGTGTTTCGCATGGTTTTGAAGCTAACTCATTTGTTTCGCATGCTGTTGAAGCTAACTCATGTATATCACAAGTATTTGAAGCTAAACCATTTGTTTCGCATGGATTCGAAGATAAGCCTCCTACTTCGCATTGATTTGAAGCTAAATCATGTGTTCGCATGGATTTGAAGCTTACTCGTTTGCTTCGCATGCTGTTGAAGCTAAATCAAGTGTATCACAAGTATTTGAAGCTAAACCATTTGTTTCGCATGGATTCGAAGATCAGCCTCCTACTTCGCATTGATTTGAAGCTAAATCATGTGTTTCGCATGGATTTGAAGCTAACTCGTTTGTTTCGCATTCTGTTGAAGCTAAATCATGTATATCACAAGTATTTGAAGCTATATCATTTGTTTCGCATGGATTCGAAGATTAGCCTTCTACTTCGCATTGATTAGATGCTAAATCATGTGTTTAGCATGGGTTTGAAGCTAACTCGTTTGTTTCGCCTGCATTTGAAGCTATATCACTTATATTCACAAGTATGTGAAGCTAAATCGTTCGTTTCGCATTTATTTGAAACAAAGCCATCAACTTCGCGTTGACTTGATACTAAATCATGTTTTTCGTTTGGACTTGAAGCTATCTCGTTTGTTTCGCATGCTGTTGAAGCTAAATCATGTATATCACAAGTATTTGAAGCTATATCATATGTTTCGCATGGATTCGAAGATAACCCTTCTAATTCGCATTGATTTGAAGCTAAATCATGTGTTTCGCATGGATTTGAAGCTAATTCCTTTGTTTCGCATGCTGTTGAAGCTAAGTCATGTATATCACAAGTATTTGAAGCTAAACCATTTGTTTCGCATGGATTCGAAGATAAGCCTTCCACTTCGCATTCATTTGAAGCTAAATCATGTGTTCCGCATGGATTTGAAGCTAACTCGTTTGTTTCGCATGCAGTTGAAGCTGAATCATGAATATCACAAGTATTTGCGGCTAAACCATTTGTTTCGCATGGATTCGAAGGTGACACTTCTACTTCGCATTGATTTGAAGCTAAATCATGCGTTTCGCATGGATTTGAAGCTAACTCGTTTGTTCCGCATTCTCTTGAAGCTAAGTCATGCATATCACAAGTATTTGAAGCTAAACCATTTGTTTCGCATGGATTCGAAGATAAGCCTCCTACTTCGCATTGATTTGAAGCTAAATCATGTGTTCGCATGGATTTGAAGCTACCTCGTTTGTTTCGAATGCTGTTAAAGCTAAATCATGTATATCACAAGTATTTGAAGCTAAACCATTTGCTTCGCATGGATTCGAAGATCAGCCTTCCACTTCGCATTGATTTACGGCTAAATCATGTTTTCCGCATGGATTTTAAGCTTAACTCGTTTTTTTCGCATGCAGTTGAAGCTAAATCATGTATATCACAAGTATTTGATTCTAAACCATTTGTTTCGCATGGATTCGAAGATAACCCTTCTACTTCGCATTGATTTGAAGTTAAATCATGTGTTTCACATGAATTTGAATCTAACTCGTTTATTTCGTATGCTGTTTAAGCTAAATCATGTATATCACAAGTATTTGAAGCTAAACCATTTGTTACGCATGGATTCGAAGATCAGCCTTCTACTTCGCATTGATTTACGGCTAAATCATGTTTTCCGCATGGATTTTAAGCTTAACTCGTTTTTTTCGCATGCAGTTGAAGCTAAATCATGTATATCACAAGTATTTGAAACTAAACCATTTGTTTCGCATGGATTCGAAGATAACCCTTCTACTTCGCATTGATTTGAAGTTAAATCATGTGTTTCGCATGGATTAGAATCTAACTCGTTTGTTTCGCATGCTGTTGAAGATAAATCAAGTGTATCACAAGTATTTGAAGCCAATCCATTTGCTTCGCATGGATTCGAAGATCAGCCTTCTACTTCGCATTGATTTGAAGCTAAATCATGTGTTTCGCATGGATTTGAAGCTAACTCGTTTGTTTCGCATTCTGTTGAAGCTAAATCATGCATATCACAAGTATTTGAAGCTAAACCATTTGTTTCGCATGGATTCGAAGATAAGCCTCCTACTTCGCATGGATTTGAAGCTAACTCGTTTGTTTCGCATGCAGTTGAAGCTGAATCATGTATATCACAAGTATTTGAAGCTAAAACATTTGATTCGCTTGGATTCGAAGATAAGCCACCTACTTCGAATTGATTTGAAACTAAATCATGTGCTCGCATGGATTTGAAGCTATCTCGTTTGTTTCGCATGCTGTTGAAGCTAAATCAAGTGTATCACAAGTATTCGAAGCCAAACCATTTGCTTCGCATGGATTCGAAGATCAGCCTTCTACTTCGCATTTATTAGATGCTAAATCATGTGTTTCGCATGGGTTTCAAGCTAGCTCGTTTGTTTCGCCTGCATTTGAAGCTATATCACTTATATTCACAAGTATGTGAAGCTAAATCATTCGTTTCGCATGGATTTGAAGCTAAGCCATCAACTTCGCGTTGAATTGATGCTAAATCATGTTTTTCGTTTGGACTTGAAGCTAACTCGTTTATTTCGCATGCTGTTGAAGTTAAATCAAGTGCATCACAAGTATTTGAATCCAAATCATGTGTTTCACATGGATTTGAAGCTAACTCGTTTGTTTCGCATGCAGTTGAAGCTGAATCATGTATATCACAAGCATTTGAAGCTAAACTATTCGTTTCGCATGGATTCGAAGATAAGCCTTCCACTTCGCATTGATTTCAAGCTAAATCATGCGTTTCGCATGGATTTGAAGCTAACTCGTTTTTTTCGCATGCTGTTGAAGCTAAGTCATGTATATCACAAGTATTTGAAGCTAAACCATTTGTTTCGCATGGATTCGGAGATAAGCCTCCTACCTCGCATTGATTTGAAGCTAAATCATGTGTTCCGCATGGACTTGAAGCTACCTCGTTTGTTTCGCATTCTGTTGAAGCTAAATCAAATGTATCACAAGTATTTGCGGCTAAACCATTTGTTTCGCATGGATTCGAAGGTAACACTTCTACTTCGCATTGATTTTAATCTAAATCATGTGTTTCGCATGGATTTGAAGCTAACTCGTTTGTTTCGCAAGCTGTTGAAGCTAAATCATGTATATCACAAGTATTTGAAGCTATATCATATGTTTCGCATGGATTCGAAGATAACCCTTCTAATTCGCATTGATTTGAAGCTAAATCATGTGTTTCGCATGGATTTGAAGCTAACTCGTTTGTTTCGCATGCTGTTGAAGCTAAGTCATGTATATCACAAGTATTTCAAGCTAAACCATTTGTTTCGCACGGATTCGAAGGTAACCCTTCTACTTCGCATTGATTTGAAGCTAAATCATGTGTTCCGCATGGATTCGAAGCTAACTCGATTGTTTCGCATGCAGTGGAAGCTGAATCATGTATATCACAAGTATTTGCGGCTAAACCATTTGTTTCGCATGGATTCGAAGGTAACACTTCTACTTCGCATTGATTTGAAGCTAAATCATTCGTTTCGCATGGATTTGAAGCTAACTCGTTTGTTTCGCATTCTGTTGAAGCTAAATCATGAATATCACAAGTATTTGAAGCTATATCATTTGTTTCGCATGGATTCGAAGATAACCCTTCTAATTCGCATTGATTTGAAGCTAAATCATGTGTTTCGCATGGATTTGAAGCTAACTCGTTTGTTTCGCATGCTGTTGAAGCTAAGTCATGTATATCACAAGTATTTACGGCTAAACCATTTGTTTCGCATGGAATCGAAGGTAACCCTTCTACTTCGCATTGATTTTAATCTAAATCATGTGTTTCGCATGGATTTGAAGCTAACTCGTTTGTTTCGCATGCTGTTGAAGCTAAATCATGTATATCACAAGTATTTGAAGCTAAACCATTTGTTTCGCATGGATTCGAAGATAAGCCTACCACTTCGCATTGATTTGAAGCTAAATCATGTGTTCCGCATGGATTTGAAGCTGACTCGTTTGTTTCGCATGCAGTTGAAGCTGAATCATGTATATCACAAGTATTTGCGGCTAAACCATTTGTTTCGCATGGATTCGAAGGTAACCCTTCTGCTTCACATTGATTTTAATCTAAATCATGTGTTTCGCATGGTTTTGAAGCTAACTCATTTGTTTCGCATGCTGTTGAAGCTAACTCATGTATATCACAAGTATTTGAAGCTAAACCATTTGTTTCGCATGGATTCGAAGATAAGCCTCCTACTTCGCATTGATTTGAAGCTAAATCATGTGTTCGCATGGATTTGAAGCTTACTCGTTTGCTTCGCATGCTGTTGAAGCTAAATCAAGTGTATCACAAGTATTTGAAGCTAAACCATTTGTTTCGCATGGATTCGAAGATCAGCCTCCTACTTCGCATTGATTAGATGCTAAATCATGTGTTTCGCATGGGTTTGAAGCTAACTCGTTTGTTTCGCCTGCATTTGAAGCCATATCACTTATATTTTCAAGTATGTGAAGCTAAATCATTCGTTTTGCATGGATTTGAAGCTAAGCCATCAACTTCGCGTTGACTTGATGCTTATTCATGTGTTTCGCATGGATTTGAAGCTAACTCGTTTGTTTCGCAGGCAGTTGAAGCTGAATCATGTATATCAAAAGTATTTGAAGCTAAACTATTCGTTTCGCATGGATTCGAAGATAAGCCTTCCACTTCGCATTAATTTGAAGCTAAATCATGTGTTCCGCATGGATTTGAAGCTGACTCGTTTGTTTCGCATGCAGTTGAAGCTGAATCATGTATATCACAAGTATTTGCGGCTAAACCATTTGTTTCGCATGGATTCGAAGGTAACACTTCTACTTCGCATTGATTTTAATCTAATTTATGTGTTTCGCATGGATTTGAAGCTAACTCGTTTGTTTCGCATGCTGTTGAAGCTAAATCATGTATATCACAAGTATTTGAAGCTAAACTATTTGTTTCGCATGGATTCGAAGATAAGCCTCCTACTTCGCATTGATTTGAAGCTAAATCATGTGTTCGCATGGATTTGAAGCTAACTCGTTTGCTTCGCATGCAGTTGAAGCTGAATCATGTATATCACAAGTATTTGCGGCTAAACCATTTGTTTCGCATGGATTCGAAGGTAACCCTTCTACTTCGCATTGATTTTAATCTAAATCATGTGTTTCGCATGGATTTGAAGCTAACTCGTTTGTTTCGCATGCTGTTGAAGCTAAATCATGTATATCACAAGTATTTGAAGCTAAACCATTTGTTTCGCATGGATTCGAAGATAAGCCTACCACTTCGCATTGATTTGAAGCTAAATCATGTGTTCCGCATGGATTTGAAGCTGACTCGTTTGTTTCGCATGCAGTTGAAGCTGAATCATGTATATCACAAGTATTTGCGGCTAAACCATTTGTTTCGCATGGATTCGAAGGTAACCCTTCTACTTCACATTGATTTTAATCTAAATCATGTGTTTCGCATGGTTTTGAAGCTAACTCATTTGTTTCGCATGCTGTTGAAGCTAACTCATGTATATCACAAGTATTTGAAGCTAAACCATTTGTTTCGCATGGATTCGAAGATAAGCCTCCTACTTCGCATTGATTTGAAGCTAAATCATGTGTTCGCATGGATTTGAAGCTTACTCGTTTGCTTCGCATGCTGTTGAAGCTAAATCAAGTGTATCACAAGTATTTGAAGCTAAACCATTTGTTTCGCATGGATTCGAAGATCAGCCTCCTACTTCGCATTGATTAGATGCTAAATCATGTGTTTCGCATGGGTTTGAAGCTAACTCGTTTGTTTCGCCTGCATTTGAAGCCATATCACTTATATTTTCAAGTATGTGAAGCTAAATCATTCGTTTTGCATGGATTTGAAGCTAAGCCATCAACTTCGCGTTGACTTGATGCTTATTCATGTGTTTCGCATGGATTTGAAGCTAACTCGTTTGTTTCGCAGGCAGTTGAAGCTGAATCATGTATATCAAAAGTATTTGAAGCTAAACTATTCGTTTCGCATGGATTCGAAGATAAGCCTTCCACTTCGCATTAATTTGAAGCTAAATCATGTGTTCCGCATGGATTTGAAGCTGACTCGTTTGTTTCGCATGCAGTTGAAGCTGAATCATGTATATCACAAGTATTTGCGGCTAAACCATTTGTTTCGCATGGATTCGAAGGTAACACTTCTACTTCGCATTGATTTTAATCTAAATTATGTGTTTCGCATGGATTTGAAGCTAACTCGTTTGTTTCGCATGCTGTTGAAGCTAAATCATGTATATCACAAGTATTTGAAGCTATATCATATGTTTCGCATGGATTCGAAGATAACCCTTCTAATTCGCATTGATTTGAATTTAAATCATGTGTTTCGCATGGATTTGAAGCTAATTCCTTTGTTTCGCATGCTGTTGAAGCTAAGTCATGTATATCACAAGTATTTGAAGCTAAACCATTTGTTTCGCATGGATTCGAAGATAAGCCTTCCACTTCGCATTCATTTGAAGCTAAATCATGTGTTCCGCATGGATTTGAAGCTAACTCGTTTGTTTCGCATGCAGTTGAAGCTGAATCATGTATATCACAAGTATTTGCGGCTAAACCATTTGTTTCGCATGGATTCGAAGGTGACACTTCTACTTCGCATTGATTTGAAGCTAAATCATGCGTTTCGCATGGATTTGAAGCTAACTCGTTTGTTCCGCATTCTGTTGAAGCTAAATCATGCATATCACAAGTATTTGAAGCTAAACCATTTGTTTCGCATGGATTCGAAGATAAGCCTCCTACTTCGCATTGATTTGAAGCTAAATCATGTGTTCGCATGGATTTGAAGCTACCTCGTTTGTTTCGAATGCTGTTAAAGCTAAATCATGTATATCACAAGTATTTGAAGCTAAACCATTTGCTTCGCATGGATTCGAAGATCAGCCTTCTACTTCGCATTGATTTACGGCTAAATCATGTTTTCCGCATGGATTTTAAGCTTAACTCGTTTTTTTCGCATGCAGTTGAAGCTAAATCATGTATATCACAAGTATTTGATTCTAAACCATTTGTTTCGCATGGATTCGAAGATAACCCTTCTACTTCGCATTGATTTGAAGTTAAATCATGTGTTTCACATGAATTTGAATCTAACTCGTTTATTTCGTATGCTGTTTAAGCTAAATCATGTATATCACAAGTATTTGAAGCTAAACCATTTGTTACGCATGGATTCGAAGATCAGCCTTCTACTTCGCATTGATTTACGGCTAAATCATGTTTTCCGCATGGATTTTAAGCTTAACTCGTTTTTTTCGCATGCAGTTGAAGCTAAATCATGTATATCACAAGTATTTGAAACTAAACCATTTGTTTCGCATGGACTCGAAGATAACCCTTCTACTTCGCATTGATTTGAAGTTAAATCATGTGTTTCGCATGGATTAGAATCTAACTCGTTTGTTTCGCATGCTGTTGAAGATAAATCAAGTGTATCACAAGTATTTGAAGCCAATCCATTTGCTTCGCATGGATTCGAAGATCAGCCTTCTACTTCGCATTGATTTGAAGCTAAATCATGTGTTTCGCATGGATTTGAAGCTAACTCGTTTGTTTCGCATTCTGTTGAAGCTAAATCATGTATATCACAAGTATTTGAAGCTATATCATTTGTTTCGCATGGATTCGAAGATTAGCCTTCTACTTCGCATTGATTAGATGCTAAATCATGTGTTTAGCATGGGTTTGAAGCTAACTCGTTTGTTTCGCCTGCATTTGAAGCTATATCACTTATATTCACAAGTATGTGAAGCTAAATCGTTCGTTTCGCATTTATTTGAAACAAAGCCATCAACTTCGCGTTGACTTGATACTAAATCATGTTTTTCGTTTGGACTTGAAGCTATCTCGTTTGTTTCGCATGCTGTTGAAGCTAAATCATGTATATCACAAGTATTTGAAGCTATATCATATGTTTCGCATGGATTCGAAGATAACCCTTCTAATTCGCATTGATTTGAAGCTAAATCATGTGTTTCGCATGGATTTGAAGCTAATTCCTTTGTTTCGCATGCTGTTGAAGCTAAGTCATGTATATCACAAGTATTTGAAGCTAAACCATTTGTTTCGCATGGATTCGAAGATAAGCCTTCCACTTCGCATTCATTTGAAGCTAAATCATGTGTTCCGCATGGATTTGAAGCTAACTCGTTTGTTTCGCATGCAGTTGAAGCTGAATCATGAATATCACAAGTATTTGCGGCTAAACCATTTGTTTCGCATGGATTCGAAGGTGACACTTCTACTTCGCATTGATTTGAAGCTAAATCATGCGTTTCGCATGGATTTGAAGCTAACTCGTTTGTTCCGCATTCTCTTGAAGCTAAGTCATGCATATTACAAGTATTTGAAGCTAAACCATTTGTTTCGCATGGATTCGAAGATAAGCCTCCTACTTCGCATTGATTTGAAGCTAAATCATGTGTTCGCATGGATTTGAAGCTACCTCGTTTGTTTCGAATGCTGTTAAAGCTAAATCATGTATATCACAAGTATTTGAAGCTAAACCATTTGCTTCGCATGGATTCGAAGATCAGCCTTCTACTTCGCATTGATTTACGGCTAAATCATGTTTTCCGCATGGATTTTAAGCTTAACTCGTTTTTTTCGCATGCAGTTGAAGCTAAATCATGTATATCACAAGTATTTGATTCTAAACCATTTGTTTCGCATGGATTCGAAGATAACCCTTCTACTTCGCATTGATTTGAAGTTAAATCATGTGTTTCACATGAATTTGAATCTAACTCGTTTATTTCGTATGCTGTTTAAGCTAAATCATGTATATCACAAGTATTTGAAGCTAAACCATTTGTTACGCATGGATTCGAAGATCAGCCTTCTACTTCGCATTGATTTACGGCTAAATCATGTTTTCCGCATGGATTTTAAGCTTAACTCGTTTTTTTCGCATGCAGTTGAAGCTAAATCATGTATATCACAAGTATTTGAAACTAAACCATTTGTTTCGCCTGGATTCGAAGATAACCCTTCTACTTCGCATTGATTTGAAGTTAAATCATGTGTTTCGCATGGATTAGAATCTAACTCGTTTGTTTCGCATGCTGTTGAAGATAAATCAAGTGTATCACAAGTATTTGAAGCCAATCCATTTGCTTCGCATGGATTCGAAGATCAGCCTTCTACTTCGCATTGATTTGAAGCTAAATCATGTGTTTCGCATGGATTTGAAGCTAACTCGTTTGTTTCGCATTCTGTTGAAGCTAAATCATGCATATCACAAGTATTTGAAGCTAAACCATTTGTTTCGCATGGATTCGAAGATAAGCCTCCTACTTCGCATGGATTTGAAGCTAACTCGTTTGTTTCGCATGCAGTTGAAGCTGAATCATGTATATCACAAGTATTTGAAGCTAAAACATTTGATTCGCTTGGATTCGAAGATAAGCCACCTACTTCGAATTGATTTGAAACTAAATCATGTGCTCGCATGGATTTGAAGCTATCTCGTTTGTTTCGCATGCTGTTGAAGCTAAATCAAGTGTATCACAAGTATTCGAAGCCAAACCATTTGCTTCGCATGGATTCGAAGATCAGCCTTCTACTTCGCATTTATTAGATGCTAAATCATGTGTTTCGCATGGGTTTCAAGCTAGCTCGTTTGTTTCGCCTGCATTTGAAGCTATATCACTTATATTCACAAGTATGTGAAGCTAAATCATTCGTTTCGCATGGATTTGAAGCTAAGCCATCAACTTCGCGTTGAATTGATGCTAAATCATGTTTTTCGTTTGGACTTGAAGCTAACTCGTTTATTTCGCATGCTGTTGAAGTTAAATCAAGTGCATCACAAGTATTTGAATCCAAATCATGTGTTTCACATGGATTTGAAGCTAACTCGTTTGTTTCGCATGCAGTTGAAGCTGAATCATGTATATCACAAGCATTTGAAGCTAAACTATTCGTTTCGCATGGATTCGAAGATAAGCCTTCCACTTCGCATTGATTTCAAGCTAAATCATGTGTTTCGCATGGATTTGAAGCTAACTCGTTTGTTTCGCCTGCATTTGAAGCCATATCACTTATATTTTCAAGTATGTGAAGCTAAATCAGTCGTTTCGCATGGATTTGAAGCTAAGCCATCAACTTCGCGTTGACTTGATGCTAAATCATGTTTTTCGTTTGGACTTGAAGCTAACTCGTTTGTGTCGCATGTTGTTGAAGCTAAATCATGTATATCACAAGTATTTGAAGCTAAACCATTTGTTTCGCATTTATTCGAAGCTAAGCCTTTCACTTCGCATTGATTTGAAGCTAAATCATGTGTTTCGCTTGGATTTCAAGCTAACTCGTTTTCTTCGCCTGCATTTGATGTTAAATCATGTATATCACAGGTATTTGAAGCTACACCATTTGTTTCGCATGGTATTCGAAGGTAAGCCTTCTACTTCGCATTGATTTGAAGCTAAATCACGTATTGCGCATGGAGTTGAAGCTAACTCGTTTGTTTCGCATGCTGTTGAATCTAAATCATGTATATCGCAAGAATCTGAAGCTAAACCATTTGATTCGCATGGATTTGAAGCTAAGCCTTCTACTTCGCATTGATTTGAAGCTAAATCATGTGTTTCGCTTGGATTCGAAGATTAGCCTTCTACTTCGCATTCATTTGAAGCTAAATCATGTGTTTCGCATGGATTTGAAGCTGACTCGTTTGTTTCGCCTGCACTTGAAGCTATATGATGTATATCACATATAATTGAAGCTAAACCATTTGTTTCGCATGGATTCGAATATCAGCCATCTACCTCGTATTGATTTGAAGCTAAATCCTGTGTTTCCCATGGATTTGAAGCTAATTCGTTTGTTTCGCATGAACTTGAAGCTGAACCATGTATATCACAAGTATTTGAAGCTAAACCGTTTGATTGGCAGGGTTTTCAAGCTAAGACTTCTACTTCGCATTGATTCGAAGATAAATCACGTGTTTCGCACGGATTTGAAGCTAAGCCTTTCACTTCGCATTGATTTGAAGCTAAATCATGTGTTTCGCTTGGATTTCAAGCTAACTCGTTTTCTTCGCTTGCATTTGATGTTAAATCATGTATATCACAGGTAGTTGAAGCTACACCATTTGTTTCGCATGGTATTCGAAGGTAAGCCTTCTACTTCGCATTGATTTGAAGCTAAATCACGTATTGCGCATGGAGTTGAAGCTAACTCGTTTGTTTCGCATGCTGTTGAATCTAAATCATGTATATCGCAAGAATCTGAAGCTAAACCATTTGATTCGCATGGATTTGAAGCTAAGCCTTCTACTTCGCATTGATTTGAAGCTAAATCATGTGTTTCGCTTGGATTCGAAGATTAGCCTTCTACTTCACATTCATTTGAAGCTAAATCATGTGTTTCGCATGGATTTGAAGCTGACTCGTTTGTTTCGCCTGCACTTGAAGCTATATGATGTATATCACATATAATTGAAGCTAAACCATTTGTTTCGCATGGATTCGAATATCAGCCATCTACCTCGTATTGATTTGAAGCTAAATCCTGTGTTTCGCATGGATTTGAAGCTAATTCGTTTGTTTCGCATGAACTTGAAGCTGAACCATGTATATCACAAGTATTTGAAGCTAAACCGTTTGATTGGCAGGGTTTTCAAGCTAAGACTTCTACTTCGCATTGATTCGAAGATAAATCACGTGTTTCGCACGGATTTGAAGCTGAGCCTTTCACTTCGCATTGATTTGAAGCTAAATCATGTGTTTCACTTGGATTTCAAGCTAACTCGTTTTCTTCGCCTGCATTTGATGTTAAATCATGTATATCACAGGTATTTGAAGCTACACCATTTGTTTCGCATGGTATTCGAAGGTAAGCCTTCTACTTCGCATTGATTTGAAGCTAAATCACGTATTGGCATGGAGTTGAAGCTAACTCGTTTGTTTCGCATGCTGTTGAATCTAAATCATGTATATCGCAAGAATCTGAAGCTAAACCATTTGATTCGCATGGATTTGAAGCTAAGCCTTCTACTTCGCATTGATTTGAAGCTAAATCATGTGTTTCGCTTGGATTCGTAGATTAGCCTTCTACTTCGCATTCATTTGAAGCTAAATCATGTGCTTCGCATGGATTTGAAGCTGACTCGTTTGTTTCGCCTGCATTTGAAGCTATATGATGTATATCACAAGTATTTGAATCTGAACCATTTGATTCCCATGAATAGTACGCTAAACCAAGTATTTCGAATGAATTTGAAGCTAAATCACGTGTTTCGCACGGATTTGAAGCTAAGCCTTTCACTTCGCATTGATTTGGAGCTAAATCATGTGTTTCGCATAGATTTAAAGATAACTCGTTTGTTTTGCATGCAGTTGAAGCTAAATCATGTATATCACAAGGGTTTGATGCTAAGCCGTTTGATTCGCATGGATTAGAAGATCAGCATTCTACTTCGTATTGAATTGAAGCTAAATCATGTATTTCGCATGGATTTGAAGCTAACACCTTTGTTTCGCATGGTGTTGAAGCTAAGTCATGTATAACACAAGTATTTGAAGCCAAACAATCTGTTTCGTGTGGTTTCGGAGATCAGCCTTCTACTTCGCATTGATTTGAAGCTAAATCATATGTTTCGCTTGGATTTGAAGCTAACTCGTTTGTTTCGCATGCAGTCGATGCTAAATCATGTACATCACAAGTATTTGAAGCTAAACCATCTGTTTCGTGTGGATTCGAAGGTAAGCCTTCTACTTCGCATTGATTTGATGCTAAATCATGTGTTTCGCATGGATTTGAAGCTAACTCGTTTGTTTCTCTTACTGTTGACTGTAAATCATGTATATCACAAGTGTTTGAATCTAAACCATTTGTTTCGCATAGATTCGAAGGTAAGCCTTCCACTTCGCATTGATTTGATGCTAAGTCATGTGATTCGCATGGATTTGAAGCTAGCTCGTTTGTATCGCTTGCTGTTGAAGCTAAATCATGTATATCATAAGTATTTGAAGCTGAACCTTTTGTTTGGCATGAATATTAAGCTAAATCATGTGTTTCAAATGTATTTGGAGCTAAGTCATGTGTTTCGAAAGGATTTGAAGCTAATTCGTTGATTTCGCATGAAGTTGAAGCTAAATCACGTATATCACAAGTATTTGAAGCTGAACCATTTGTTTCGCTTGGATTCGATGATAAGCCTTCTACTTCGTATTGAATTGAAGCTAAATCATGTATTTGGCATGGATTTGAAGCTAACTCGTTTGTTTCTCTTACTGTTGACTGTAAATCATGTATATCACAAGTGTTTGAATCTAAACCATTTGTTTCGCATAGATTCGAAGGTAAGCCTTCCACTTCGCATTGATTTGATGCTAAGTCATGTGATTCGCATGGATTTGAAGCTAGCTCGTTTGTATCGCTTGCTGTTGAAGCTAAATCATGTATATCATAAGTATTTGAAGCTGAACCTTTTGTTTGGCATGAATATTAAGGTAAATCATGTGTTTCAAATGTATTTGGAGCTAAGTCATGTGTTTTGAAAGGATTTGAAGCTAATTCGTTGATTTCGCATGAGGTTGAAGCTAAATCACGTATATCACAAGTATTTGAAGCTGAACCATTTGTTTCGCTTGGATTCGATGATAAGCCTTCTACTTCGTATTGAATTGAAGCTAAATCATGTATTTGGCATGGATTTGAAGCTAACACGTTTGTTTCGCATGCAGTTGATGCTAAATCATGTACATCACAAGTATTTGAAGCTAAACCATCTGTTTCGTGTCGATTCGAAGGTAAGCCTTCTACTTCGCATTGATTTGATTCTAAATCATGTCTTTCGCTTGGATTTGAAGCTAACTCGCTGGTTTTGCATGAAGTTGAATCTAAATCATGTATATCACAAGTATTTGAAGCTGAACCATTTGTTTCACATAGATTTGAAGCTAAGCCTTCTACTTCACATTGATTGGAAGTTAAATCATGTGTTTCGCATGGATTTGAAGCTAACTCGGTTGTGTCGTTTGCATTTGAAGCTATATCACTTATATTCGCACGTATTTGAAGCTAAACCATTCGTTTCGCATGGATTTGACGCTAAGCCTTCTGCTTCGCATTGATTTGATACTAAATCGTGTGTTTCGCTTGGATTTGAAGCTAACATGTTTGTTTCGCACGCAGTTGAAGCTAAATCATGTATATCACAAGTATTTGAAGATAAACCGTTTGATTGGTATGGATTTGCAGCTAGGACTTCTACTTCGCATTGATTTGAAGCTTAATCATGTGTTTCGCTTGGATTTGAAGCTAACTTGTTTGTGTCGCATGCAGTTGAATATAAATCATGTATATCACAAGTATTTGAAGCTAAACCATTTGATTCGCATGGATTTGAAGCTAACGCGTGTGTTTCGCATGGAGTTGAAGCTAAATCATGTATATCACAAGTATTTGGAGCTAAACTATTCGTATCGCATGGATTTGAAACTAAGTCTTCTACTTCGCTTGTATTTGAAGCTAACTCGTTTGTTTCGCATGGATTCGACGATCAGCCATCCGCTTCGCATTGATTTGAAACTAAGTCATGTGTTTCGCTTGGATTTGAATTCAACTCGTTTGTTTCGCAAGCTGTTGAAGCGAAATCATGTATATCACTAGTATTTGCAGCTAAACCATTTGTTTCGTAAGGATTCGAAGTTCAGCCTTATACTTCACATTGATTTGAAGCTAAATCATGTGTTTCGCATGGATTTGAAGCTAATCGTTTGTTTCGCATGCAGTTGAAGCAAAACGACGCATAGCACAAGTATTTGAAGCAAAACCATTTGATTCACATGGATTCGAAGATCAGCCTTCTACTTCGCATTGATTTGAAGCTAAATCATGAGTTTCGCATGGATATGAAGCTAAATCATGTGTTTTGAATGGATCCGAATTTAACTCGTTTGCTTCCCAAGCAGTTGAAGCTAAATCATGTATATCATAAGTATTTGAAGCTAAAGAACTTGATTCGCATGGATTTCATACCATGCCTTCTACTTCGCATTGATTTGATTCTAAATCATGTGTTTCGCTTGGATTTGAAGCTAACACATTTGTTTCGCATGCTGTTGAAGCTAAATCATGTATATCACAAGTATTTGAAGCAAAACCATTTGTTTCGCATGGATTCGAAGATAAGCCTTCTACATCGCATTGATTTGATGTTAAGTCATGTGTTCCGCACGGATTTGAAGCTAACTCGTTTGTTTCGCATGCTGTTGAAGCTAAGTTATGTATAACACAAGTATTGGAAGCCAAACAATCTGTTTCGTTTGGATTCGGAGATCAGCCTTCTACTTCGCATTGATTTGAAGCTAAATCATTTGCTTTGCTCGGATTTGAAGCCAACTCGTTTGTTTAGCATGCAGTTAAAGGTAAATCATGTATAAAACAAGTATTTGAAGCTAATCCATTTGTTTCGCATGGATTTGATGCTAAGCCTTCTACTTCGCATTGATTTGAAGCTGAATGATGTGTTTCGCTTGTATTTGAAGCTAAGTCGTTTGTTTCGCATGCAGTTGAATCTAAATCATGTGTATCACAAGTATTTGAAGCTAAACGATTTGTTTCGCATGGATTTGAATCTAAGTCTTGAACTTCGCGTTGACTTGATGCTCTATCATGTTTTTCGCTTGGGTTTGAAGCTACCTCGTTTGTTTCGCCTGCAGTTGAAGCTAAATCATGTATATCACAAGTATTTGAAGCAAAACCATTTGATTCGCATGGATTTGAAGCTAAGCCTACTACTTCGCTTTGATTTGAAGCTAAGCCTTCTACTTCGCAATGATTTGAAGCTAAATAATATTTTTCGCTTGGAATTGAAGCTAACACGATTGTTTCGCATGCATTTCAAGCTATTCAATTTTTATCACAAGTATTTGAAGGTATCTCATTTATTTCGCATGGATTTGATGCTAAGCCATCTACTTCGCACTTATTTGAAGGTAAATCATGTGATTCGCTAGGGTTTGAAGCTAACTCGTTTGTTTCGCATGCAGTTGAATCTAAATCATCTATATCCCAAGTATTTGAAGCTAAACCATTTGTTTTGCAAGTATTTGAAGCTAAGCCTTCTACGTCGCACTGATTTGAAGCTAAATCATGTGTTTCGCATTAATTTGAAGATAACTCGTTCGTTCGTCTGCATTTGAAGTTATTTCATATATATCGCAAGTATTTGAATCTAAATCATGTGTTCCGCATGAATTTTAAGCTAACTGTTTGTTCCGCCTGCACTTGAAGCTATATCACTTATATTCACAAGTATTTGAAGCCAAATCATTCGGTTCGCATGGATTTGAAGCTAAGCCTACTTCGCATTGATTTGAATTTAAATCATGTGTTACGCTTGGATCTGAAGCTCACTCGTTTGTTTCGCCTGCATTTGAAGCTTAGTCATGTATATCACAAATATTTGAAGCTGAACCATTTGTTTCGCATGCATTTGTAACTAAGCCTTCTACTTTGCATAGATTTGAAACTGAATCATGTGTTTCGCTTGAATTTGAAGCGAACATGTTTGTTTCACATGCAGTTGAAGCTAAATCATGTGTATCACAAGTATTTGCAGCTGAACCATTTGCTACGCATGAATATTAAGCTAAACCATGTGTTACGAATGAATTTGAAGCTATATCTTGTATTTCGCATGGATTTGAAGCTAACTCGTTTTCTTCGCCTGCATTTGATGCTAAATCATGTATATCACAGGTATTTGAAGCTAAACCATTTGTTTCGCAAGGATTCGAAGCTAAGCCTTCCACTTCGCATTGATTTGAAGCTAAATCATGTGTTTCGCTCGGATTTGAAGCTGAGCCTTCTACTTCGCATGATTTGAAGATAAATCAAATGTTCCCCATGGATTTGAAGCTGACTCGTTTGTTTCGCATGGATTTGAAGCTAAGCCTTCAACTTCGCATTGATTTGAAGCTAAATCATATGTTTCGTATGAATTTGAAGCTAACTGTTTGTTCCGCCTGCATTTGAAGCTATATCACTTATATCGCAAGTATTTGAAGCTAAATCATTTGTTTCGCATGGATTTGAAGCTAAATCATTTGTTTCGCATGGATTTGAAGCTAAGCCTTTAACTTCGCATTGATTTGAAGTTAAATCATGTGTTTCGCTCGGATTTGAAGCTAAGCCTTCTACTTCGCATGATTTGAAGCTAAACCATGTTTATCACAAGTATCTGAATCTAAAACATTTCTTGCGCTCGGATTTGAAGCTAAGCCTTCTACTTCGCACGATTTAAAGCTAAATCATGTTTATCAAAAGTATCTGAATCTATACCATTTGTTTCGCTTGGATTTGAAGCTAAACCATTTCTTACGCATGCATATTAAGCTAAACCATTTGTTTAGCATGAATTTGTCGCTAAATCGTGTGTTTCGCATGGATTTGAAGCTAACTCGATTTTATCCCCTGTGGTTGAAGCTATATCACTTATGTCGCAATTATCTAAGGGTAAATCACTTGTTTCTCCTGTATTTGGAGATAATCCTACTACTTCGCATGGATTTGAAGCTAACTCGTATGTTTCGCATGCAGTTAAAGCTAAATCGCGTATATCACAAGTATTTGAAGCTAAGCCTTCTACTTCGCATGGATTTGATGCTAAATCATGTGTCTCTCATGGATTTGAAGATAACTCGTTTGTTCCGCCTGCATTTGAAGCTATATGACTTATATCGCAAGTATTTGAAGCTAAATCATTTGTTTCGCATGGATTTGAAGCTATTTCATTTATATCGCAAGTATTTGAATCTAAATCATGTGTTTCGCTCGGATTTGAATCTAAGCCTTCTACTTCGCATGATTTGAAGCTAAATCATGTTTATCACAAGTATCTGAATCTAAAGCATTTGTTGCGCTTGGATTTGAAGATAAGCCTTCTACTTCGCATGGATTTGATGCTAAATCATGTGTTTCGCATGGATTTGAAGCTAACTCGTTTGTTTCGCATGCAGTAGAATCTAAATCATGTATAACACAAGTATTTGAAGCTGAACCGTTTGTTTTGCATGGATTCGAAGATCAGCCTTCTACTTCGCATTGATTTGAAGCTAAATCATGTGTTTCGCTTTTATTTGAAGCTAACTCGTTTATTTCGCATGCAGTTGAAGCTAAATCATGTATATCGCAAGTATTTGAAACTTAATCATTCAGTTCGCATGGATTTGAAGCTAAGCCTTTACCTTCGCATTGATTTGAAGCTAAATCATGTATTTCGCATGACTTTGAAGCTAACTGTTTGTTCCGCCAGCATTTGAAGCTATATCACTTATATCGCGAGTATTTGAAGCTAAATCATGTGTTTCACATGGATTTAAAGCTAAGCCTTTAACTTCGCATTGATTTGAAGCTAGATCCTGTGTTTCGCATGAATTTGAAGATAACTCGTTCGTTTGGTTTGCATTTGAAGCTATTTCATTTATATCGCAAGTATTTGAATCTAAATCATGTGTTTCGCTCGGATTTGAAGATAAACCTTCTACTTCGCATGGATTTGAAGCTAACTCGTATGTTTCGCATGCAGTTGGAGCTAAATCACGTATATCACAAGTATTTGAAGCTAAGCCTTCTACTTCGCATGGATTTGATGCTAAATCATGTGTTTCTCATGGATTTGAAGATAACTCGTTTGTTCCGCCTGCATTTGAAGCTATATCACTTATATTCACAAGTATTTGAAGCCAAATCATTCGGTTCGCATGGATTTGAAGCTAAGCCTACTTCGCATTGATTTGAATTTAAATCATGTGTTACGCTTGGATCTGAAGCTCACTCGTTTGTTTCGCCTGCATTTGAAGCTTAATCATGTATATCACAAATATTTGAAGCTGAACCATTTGTTTCGCATGCATTTGTAACTAAGCCTTCTACTTTGCATAGATTTGAAACTGAATCATGTGTTTCGCTTGAATTTGAAGCGAACATGTTTGTTTCACATGCAGTTGAAGCTAAATCATGTATATCACAAGTATTTGCAGCTGAACCATTTGCTACGCATGAATATTAAGCTAAACCATGTGTTACGAATGAATTTGAAGCTATATCATGTATTTCGCATGGATTTGAAGCTAACTCGTTTTCTTCGCCTGCATTTGATGCTAAATCATGTATATCACAGGTATTTGAAGCTAAACCATTTGTTTCGCAAGGATTCGAAGCTAAGCCTTCCACTTCGCATTGATTTGAAGCTAAATCATGTGTTTCGCTCGGATTTGAAGCTGAGCCTTCTACTTCGCATGATTTGAAGATAAATCAAATGTTCCCCATGGATTTGAAGCTGACTCGTTTGTTTCGCATGGATTTGAAGCTAAGCCTTCAACTTCGCATTGATTTGAAGCTAAATCATATGTTTCGTATGAATTTGAATCTAACTGTTTGTTTCGCATGCATTTGAAGCTATATCACTTATATCGCAAGTATTTGAAGCTATATCACTTATATCGCAAGTATTTGAAGCTAAATCATTTGTTTCGCATGGATTTGAAGCTAAACCTTTAACTTCGCATTGATTTGAAGCTAAATCATGTGTTTCGCATGAATTTGAAGATAACTCGTTCGTTTGGTCTGCATTTGAAGCTATTTCATTTATATCGCAAGTATTTGAATCTAAATCATGTGTTTCGCTCGGATTTGAAGATAAACCTTCTACTTCGCATGATTTGAAGCTAAATCATGTTTATCACAATTATCTGAAGCTATACCATTTGTTTCGCTTGGATTTGATGCTAAGTCTTCTACGTCGCACTGATTTGAATCTAAATCATGTGTTTCACATTAATTTGAAGATAACTCGTTCGTTCGTCTGCATTTGAAGTTATTTCATTTATGTCGCAAGTATTTGAATCTAAATCATGTGTTTCGCATGAATTTGAAGCTAACTGTTTGTTCCGCCTGCATTTGAAACTATATGACTTATATTGCAAGTATTTGAAGCTAAATCATTTGTTTCGCATTGATTTGAGGCTGACTCGTTTGTTTCACATGGATTTGAAGCTAAGCCTTCAACTTCGCATTGATTTGAAGCTAAATCATGTGTTTCGCATGAATTTGAAGCTAACTGTGTGTTCCGCCTGCATTTGAAGCTATATCACTTATATCGCAAGTATTTGAAGCTAAATCATTTGTTTCGCATGGATTTGAAGCTAAATCATTTGTTTCGCATGGATTTGAAGATATCTCGTTCGTTTGGTCTGCATTTGAAGCTATTACATTTATATCGCAAGTATTTGAATCTAAATCATGTGTTTCGCTCGGATTTGAAGCTAAGCCTTCTACTTCGCATGATTTGAAGCTAAATCATGTTTATCACAAGTATCTGAATCTAAAGCATTTGTTGCGCTTGGATTTGAAGATAAGCCTTCTACTTCGCATTGATTTGAAGCTAAATCTTGTGTTTCGCATGGATTTGAAGCTAACTCATTTGTTTGGCCTGCATTTGAAGCTATATCACTTATATCGCGAGCATTTGAAGCTAAATCATTCGTTTTGCATGGATTTGAAGCTAAACCTTCTACATCACATTGATTTGAAGCAAAATCATGTGTTTCGCTTGGATTTGAAGCAAACTCGTATGTTTCGCATGGAGTTGAAGGTAAAACATGTATAAAACAAGTATTTCAAGCTAAACTATTCTTTTCGCATGGATTTGAAGCTAAGCCTTCTCCTTCGAATTGATTTGAAGCTAAATCATGTGTTTCGAATGAATTTGAAGCTAACTGTTTGTTCCGCCTGCATTTGAAGCTATATCACTTATATCGCAAGTATTTGAAGCTAAATCATTTGTTTCGCATGGATTTGAAGCTAAATCATTTGTTTCGCATGGATTTGAAGCTAAGCCTTTAACTTCGCATTGATTTGAAGTTAAATCATGTGTTTCGCTCGGATTTGAAGCTAAGCCTTCTACTTCGCATGATTTGAAGCTAAATCATGTTTATCACAAGTATCTGAATCTAAAACATTTCTTGCGCTCGGATTTGAAGCTAAGCCTTCTACTTCGCACGATTTAAAGATAAATCATGTTTATCAAAAGTATCTGAATCTATACCATTTGTTTCGCTTGGATTTGAAGCTAAACCATTTCTTACGCATGCATATTAAGCTAAACCATGTGTTTCGCATGAATTTGTAGCTAAATCGTGTGTTTCGCATGGATTTGAAGCTAACTCGATTTTATCCCCTGTGGTTGAAGCTATATCACTTATGTCGCAATTATCTAAAGGTAAATCACTTGTTTCTCCTGTATTTGGAGATAATCCTACTACTTCGCATGGATTTGAAGCTAACTCGTATGTTTCGCATGCAGTTGAAGCTAAATCACGTATATCACAAGTATTTGAAGCTAAGCCTTCTACTTCGCATGGATTTGATGCTAAATCTTGTGTTTCTCATGGATTTGAAGATAACTCGTTTGTTCCGCCTGCATTTGAAGCTATATGACTTATATCGCAAGTATTTGAAGCTAAATCATTTGTTTCGCATTGATTTGAAGCTGACTCGTTTGTTTCGCATGGATTTGAAGCTAAGCCTTTAACTTCGCATTGATTTGAAGCTAAATCATGTGTTTCGCATGAATTTGAAGCTAACTGTTTGTTCCGCCAGCATTTGAAGCTATATCACTTATATCGCAAGTATTTGAAGCTAAATCATGTGTTTCACATGGATTTAAAGCTAAGCCTTTAACTTCGCATTGATTTGAAGCTAAATCATGTGTTTCGCATGAATTTGAAGATAACTCGTTCGTTAGGTCTGCATTTGAAGCTATTTCATTTCTAACGCAAGTATTTGAATCTAAATCATGTGTTTCGCTCGGATTTGAAGATAAACCTTCTACTTCGCATGATTTGAAGCTAAATCATGTTTATCACAATAAACTGAATCTATACCATTTGTGTCGCTTGGATTTGAAGCTAAGCCTTCTACGTCGCACTGATTTGAAGCTAAATCATGTGTTTCGCATTAATTTGAAGATAACTCGTTCGTTCGTCTGCATTTCAAGTTATTTCATATATATCGCAGGTATTTGAATCTAAATCATGTGTTTCGCATGAATTTGAAGCTAACTGTTTGTTCCGCCTGCATTTGAAGCTATATGACTTATATCGCAAGTATTTGAAGCTAAATCATTTGTTTCGCATTGATTTGAGGCTGACTCGTTTGTGTCGCATGGATTTGAAGCTAAGCCTTTAACTTCGCATTGATTTGAAGCTATATCATGTGTTTCGCATGAATTTGAAGCTAACTGTGTATTCCGCCTGCATTTGAAGCTATATCACTAATATCGCAAGTATTTGAAGCTAAATCATTTTTTTCGCATGGATTTGAAGCTAAATCATTTGTTTCGCATGGATTTGAAGATATCTCGTTCGTTTGGTCTGCATTCGAAGCTATTTCATTTATATCGCAAGTATTTGAATCTAAACCATGTGTTTCGCTCGGATTTGAAGCTAAGCCTTCTACTTCGCATGATTTGAAGCTAAATCATGTTTATCACAAGTATCTGAATCTAAAGCATTTGTTGCGCTTGGATTTGAAGATAAGCCTTCTACTTCGCATTGATTTGAAGCTAAATCTTGTGTTTCGCATGGATTTGAAGCTAACTCATTTGTTTGGCCTGCATTTGAAACTATTTCATTTATATCGCAAGTATTTGAATCTAAATCATGTGTTTCGCTCGGATTTGAAGATAATCCTTCTACTTCGCATGATTTGAAGCTAAATCATGTTTATCACAATTATCTGAATCTATACCATTTGTTTCGCTTGGATTTGAAGCTAAGCCTTCTACGTCGCACTGATTTGAAGCTAAATCTTATGTTCCGCATGGATTTGAAGCTGACTCGTTTTCTTCGCCTGCATTTGATGCTAAATCATGTATATCACAGGTATTTGAAGCTAAACCATTTGTTTCGCAAGGATTCGAAGCTAAGCCTTCCACTTCGCATTGATTTGAATCTAAATCATGTGTTTCGCATGAATTTGAAGCTAACTGTTTGTTCCGCCTGCATTTGAAACTATATGACTTATATCGCAAGTATTTGAAGCTAAATCATTTGTTTCGCATTGATTTGAGGCTGACTCGTTTGTTTCACATGGATTTGAAGCTAAGCCTTCAACTTCGCATTGATTTGAAGCTAAATCATGTGTTTCGCATGAATTTGAAGCTAACTGTGTGTTCCGCCTGCATTTGAAGCTATATCACTTATATCGCAAGTATTTGAAGCTAAATCATTTGTTTCGCATGGATTTGAAGCTAAATCATTTGTTTCGCATGGATTTGAAGATATCTCGTTCGTTTGGTCTGCATTTGAAGCTATTTCATTTATATCGCAAGTATTTGAATCTAAATCATGTGTTTCGCTCGGATTTGAAGCTAAGCCTTCTACTTCGCATGATTTGAAGCTAAATCATGTTTATCACAAGTATCTGAATCTAAAGCATTTGTTGCGCTTGGATTTGAAGATAAGCCTTCTACTTCGCATTGATTTGAAGCTAAATCTTGTGTTTCGCATGGATTTGAAGCTAACTCATTTGTTTGGCCTGCATTTGAAACTATTTCATTTATATCGCAAGTATTTGAATCTAAATCATGTGTTTCGCTCGGATTTGAAGATAATCCTTCTACTTCGCATGATTTGAAGCTAAATCATGTTTATCACAATTATCTGAATCTATACCATTTGTTTCGCTTGGATTTGAAGCTAAGCCTTCTACGTCGCACTGATTTGAAGCTAAATCTTATGTTCCGCATGGATTTGAAGCTGACTCGTTTGTTTCGCATGGAGTTGAAGCTAAGCCTTTAACTTCGCATTGATTTGAAGATAAATCATGTGTTTCGCATGAATTTGAAGCTAACTGTTCGTTCCGCCTGCATTTGAAGCTATATCACTTATATCGCAGGTATTGGAGGATAAATCAATTGTTTGGCATGGATTTGAAGCTGACTCGTTTGTTTGGCACGGATTTGAAGCTAAGCCTTTAACTACGCATTGATTTGAAGCTACATCATGTGTTTCGCTTGGATGTGAAGCTAACTCGTTTGTTCCGCATGCAGTTGAAGCTAAATCATGTATATCACAAGTATTTGGAGCTAAACCATTTGTTTCGTATGGATTCGAAGATAAGCCTACTACTTCGCATTGAATTGAAGCTAAATCATGTGTTTCGCATGGATTTGAAGCTAACACGTTTGTTTCGCACGCTATTGACGCTAAATCATGTATATCACAAGTATTTGAAGCTAAACAATCTGTTTCGTGTGGATTCGGAGATCAGCCTTGTACTTCGCATTGATTTGAAGCTAAATCAGATCTTTCGCTTGAATTTGAAGCTAACTCGATGGTTTCGCATGCAGTTGAAGCTAAATCATGTATAAAACAAGTATTTGAAGCTAAACCATTTGTTTCGCATGGATTTGAATCTAAGCCTTCTACTTCGCACTGATTCGAATCTGAATCATGTGTTTCGCTTGAATTTGAAGCTAACACGTCTGTTTCACATGTAGTTGTAGCTAAATCATGTATAAAACAAGTATTTGAAGCTGAACGATTTCATTCGCATGAATATAAAGCCAAACCATGTGTTTCGAATGAATTTGTAGCTAAATCATGTGTTTCGCATGGATTTGAAGCTAACTCGTTGGATTTGCATGCAGTTGAAGCAAAATCACGCATATCACAAGTATTTGAAGCTAAACCATTTGATTCGCATGGATTCGAAGATCAGCCTTCTACATCGCATTGATTTGAAGCTAAATCATGAGTTTCGCTTGGATTTGAAGCTAAATCATGTGTTTTGAATGTATTTGAAGCTAACTCGTTTGTGTCGCTTGCATTTGAAGCTATATCACTTATATTCGCAAGTATTTGAAGCTAAACCATTCGTTTCGCATGATTTCGAAGATCAGCCTTCTACTTCGCATTCATTTGAAGCTGAATAATGTGTTTCGCTTGTAATTGAAGTTATCTCGTTTGTTTCGCACGCAGTTGAAGATAAATCATGTATATCACAAGTATTTGAATCTAAACCATTTGATCCGCATGGATTTGAAGCTAAGCATTCTACTTCGCATTGATTTGAGGGTAAGTCATGTGTTTCGCATGGATTTGAAGCTAAACCATTTGATCCGCATGGATTTGAATCTAAGCCTTCTACGTCGCATTGATTTGAAGCAGAATCATGTGTTTCGCTTGTATTTGAAGCTAACTCGTTTGATTCGCACGCAGTTGAAGATAAATCATATATACCACAAGTATTTGAAGCTAAACCATTTGATTCGCATGGATTTGAAGATAAGCCTTCTACGTCGCATTGATTTGAATCTGAATCATGTGATTCCTTTGGAATTGAAGCTTCGTCGTTTCTTTCTCATGCTGTTGAAGCTAAATCGTGTATATCACAAGTATTTGAAGCTAAATGATTTGTTTCGCATGGATTTGAAGCTAAGCCTTCTACTTCGCATTGATTTGATTCTAAATCATGTGTTTCGCTTGGATTTGAAGCAAACACGTTTGTTTCGCATGCTGTTGAAGCTAAATCATGTATATCACAAGTATTTGGAACTAAATAATCTGTTTCGTGTGGATTCGAAGATCAGCCTTCTACTTCGCATTGATTTGAAACTAAATCATGTGTTTCGCTTGGATTTGAAGCTTACTCGTTCGTTTCGCCTGCATTTGAAGCAAAATCATGTATATCACAAGTAGTTGGTGCTAAACCAATTGATTCGCATGCAGTTGAAGATAAATCATGTTCATCACATGTATTTGAAGCTGAACCATATGTTTCGCATGGATTCGATGATAAGCCTTCTACTTCGTATTGAATTGAAGTTAAATTATGTATTTCGCATGGATTTGAAGCTAACACGTTTGTTTCGCATGCTGTTGAAGCTAAATCATGTATATCACAAGTATTTGAAGCTAAACAATCTGTTCCGTGTGGATTCGGAGATCAGCCTTCTACTTCGCATTGATTTGAAGCTAAATCATATGTTTCGCTTGGATTTGAAGCTAACTCGTTTGTTTCGCATGCAGTTGAAGCTAAATCATGTATAAAACAAGTGTTTGAAGCTAAACCATTTGTTTCGCATGGATTTGAAGCTAAGCCTTCCACTTCGCGTTGACTTGATGCTAAATTATGTTTCTCGCTTGGATTTGAAGCTAACACGTTTGTTTCGCATGCTGTTGAAGCTAAATCATGTATATCACACGTATTTGAAGCTAAATAATCTGTTTCGTGTGCAGTTGAAGCTATATCATAAATATCACAAGTATTTGGAGCTACAACTTTTGATTCGCACGGATTTGAAGCTAAGCCTTCTACTTCGCATTGATTTGAAGCTGAATCATGTGTTTCGCTTGTATTTGAAGCTGACTCGTTTGTTTCGCATACTGTTGAAGCCAAATCATGTATAACACAAGTATTTGAGCCTAACTCATTTGTTTCGCATGGATTCGAAGATCAGCCATCTACTTCGCATTTATTTGAATCTAAATCATGTGTTTCGCATGGATTTGATGCTAACTCGTTTGTTTCGCATGCAGTTGAAGCCAAATCATGTACATAATAAGTATTTGCAGCTAATGAAATTGATTCGCATGGATTTCAAACTAAGCCTTCTACTTCGCATTGATTTGCAACTAAATCATGTGTTTCGCATGGATTTGAAGCTAGATCGTTGTTTTCGCATGCAGTTGACGCTAAATCATGTATAAAACAAGTATTTGAAGCCAGACCATTCGTTTCGCATGCATTTGAAGCTAAGCCTTCTACTTCGCATGAATTGGTAGCTAAATCACGTGTTTGGCTTGGATTTGAAGCTAACTCGTTTGTTTCGCATGCAGTTGAACCTAAATCATGTATATCACAAGTATCTGAAGCTAAACCATTTGTTTCGCATGGCTTAGAAGATAATCCGACTACTTCGCATTGATTTGAAGCTAAATCATGTGTTTTACATGGATTTGAAGCTATGCCTTCAACTTCGTATTGATTTGAAGCTAAATCGTGTGTCGCGTGGATTTGAAGCTAACTCGTTTGTTTCGGCAGCATTTGAAGCTATATCACTTATATTCGCAAGTATCTGAAGCTAAACCATTTGTTTCGCATGGCTTTCAAGATAATCCTTCTACTTGGCATTAATTTGAAGCAAAATCATGTGATTCGCATGGATTTGAAGCTAACGCATTTGTGTCCCCTGCATTTGAAGCAATTTCATTTAAACCGAAAGTATTTGAAGGTAAATCATTTGCTTCGCGTGGATTTGAAGCTAAGCAATATACTTCGCACGAATTTGAAGCTAAATCATGTGTTTCGCTTGGATTTGAAGCTAACTCGTTTGTTTCGCATGCAGTTGAAGCTAAATCATGTATATCACAAGTATTTGAATCTAAACCATTTGTTTCGCATGGATTTGATGCTATGCCATCTACTTCGCTTTTATTTGAAACTGAATCATGTGTTTCTATTGAATGTGAAGCTGACACGTTTGCTTCACATGCAGTTGAAGCTAAATCATGTATATCACAATTATTTGAAGCTAAACCACTTGTTTCGCATGGATTTCAAAATAAGCCTTCTACTTCGCATTGATTTTAATCTAAATCATCTGTTTCGGACGTATTTAAAGCTATCTCGTTTGTTTCGCATGCAGTTGAAGATAAATCATGTATATCACAAGTATTTGAAGCTAATCCATTTGTTTCGCGTGGATTCGAAGATCAGCCTTCTACTTCGCATTGATTTGAAGTTAAATCATATGTTTCGCATGGATTTGAAGCTAATCGTTTGTATCGCATGCAGTTGAAGCTAAATCATGTATATCACAAGTATTTGAATCTAAACCATTTGTTTCGCATGGATTTGATGCTATGCCATCTACTTCGCTTTTATTTGAAACTGAATCATGTGTTTCTATTGAATGTGAAGCTGACACGTTTGCTTCACATGCAGTTGAAGCTAAATCATGTATATCACAAGTATTCGAAGCTGAACCATTTGTTTCGCATGAATATCAGGCTAAAGCATGTGTTTGGAATGAATTTGAAGCTAAATCTTGTGTTTCGCATAGATTTGGAGATAACTCGTTTGTTACGCATGCAGTTGAAGGTGAATCATGTATATCCCAAGTATTTGAAGCTCAACCATTTGATTCGCATGGATTTGAAGATAAGCCTTCTACTTCGCATTGATTTTAATCTAAATCATGTGTTTCGCACGGATTGAAAGCTATCTCGTTTGTTTCACATGCAGTTGAAGATAATTCATGTATATCACAGATATTTGAAGCTAAACCATTTGTTTCGCATGGATTCGAAGATAAGCCTTCTAAATCGCCTTGATTTCAAGCTAAATCATGTGTTTCGCATGGATTTGAAGCTAACTCGCTAGTTTTGCATGCTGTTGAAGCTTATTCATGTACATCACAAGTATTTGAAGCTAAACCATTTGTTTCGCAAGGATTCGAAGATCAGCCTTCTACTTCGCATTGATAAGAAGCTAAATCATGTGTTTCGCATGGGTTTGAAGCTAACTCGTTCGTTTCACATGCAGTTGAAGCTAAATCATCTATGTCACAAGTATTTGAAGCTAAACCATATGTTTCGCACGAATATCAGGCTAAACAATGTGTTTGGAATGAATTTGAAGCTAAATCATGTGTTTCGTATGGATTTGAAGCTAACTCGTTCGTTTCGCTTGCATTTGAAGCTAAATCATGCACATCACAAGTATTTGAAGCTGAACCACTTGTTTCGCATGGATTTGAAGATAAGCCTTCTACTTCGCATTGATTTGAAGCTAAATCATGTGTTTCGCTTGGATTTCAAGCTAACTCGTTTGTTTCGCATGCAATTGAAGCTAAATCATGTATATCACAATTATTTAAAGCTAAACCATTTGATTCGCATGGATTTCAAAATAAGCCTTCTACTTCGCATTGATTTTAATCTAAATCATCTGTTTCGGATGGATTTAAAGCTATCTCGTTTTTTTCGCATGCAGTTGAAGATAAATCATGTATATCACAGGTATTTGAAGCTAAACCATTTGTTTCGCATGGATTCGAAAATAAGCCTTCTAAATCGCACTGATGTCAAGCTAAATCATATGTTTCGCATAGATTTGAAGCTAACTCGCTAATTTTGCATGCTGTTGAAGCTTATTCATGTATATCACAAGTATTTGAAGCTAAACCATTTGTTTCGCAAGGATTCGAAGATCAGCCTTCTACTTCGCATTGATAAGAAGCTAACTCATGTGTTTCGCATGGATTTGAAGCTAACTCGTTAGTTTTGCATGCTGTTGAAGCTAAATCACGTATATCACAAGTATTTGAAGCTAAACCATTTGTTTCGCAAGGATACGAAGATCAGCCTTCTACTTCGCATTGATAAGAAGCAAAATCATGTGTTTCGCATGGATTTGAAGCTAACTCGTTCGTTTCGCTTGCATTTGAAGCTAAATCATGCACATCACAAGTATTTGAAGCTGAACCACTTGTTTCGCATGGATTTGAAGATAAGCCTTCTACTTCGCATAGATTTGAAGCTAACTCATTTGTTACGCATGCAGTTGAAGCTGAATCATGTATATCCCAAGTATTTGAAGCTCACCCATCTGATTCGCATGGATTTGAAGATAAGCCTTCTACTTCGCATTGATTTGAAGCGAAATCATGTGTTTCGCTTGGATTTCAAGCTAACTCGTTTGTTTCGCATGCAATTGAAGCTAAATCATGTATATCCCAAGTATTTGAAGCTCAACAATTTGATTCGCATGGATTTCAAAATAAGCCTTCTACTTCGCATTGATTTGAAGCGAAATCATGTGTTTCGCTTGGATTTCAAGCTAACTCGTTTGTTTCGCATGCAATTGAAGCTAAATAATGTATCAAACAAGTATTTGAAGCTAAACCATTTGTTTCGCATGGATTCGAAGATCAGCCATCTACCTCGTATTGATTTAAAGCTAAATCATGTGTTTCGCAGGGATTTGAAGCTAACTCGTTAGTTTTGCATGCTGTTGAAGCTAAATCATGTATATCACAAGTATTTGAAGCTAAACCTTTTGTTTCGCAAGGATACGAAGATCAGTCTTCTACCTCGCATTGATAAGAAGCAAAATCATGTGTTTCGCATGGATTTGAAGCTAACTCGTTCGTTTCGCTTGCATTTGAAGCTAAATCATGCACATCACAAGTTTTTGAAGCTGAACTACTTGTTTCGCATGGATTTGAAGATAAGCCTTCTACTTCGCATTGATTTGAAGCTAAATCATGTGTTTCGCTTGGATTTCAAGCTAACTCGTTTGTTTCGCATGCAATTGAAGCTAAATCATGTATATCACAATTATTTGAAGCTAAACCATTTGATTCGCATGGATTTGAAGATAAGCCTTCTACTTCTCATTGATTTTAATCTAAATCATCTGTTTCGGATGGATTTAAAGCTATCTCGTTTGTTTCGCATGCAGTTGAAGATAAATCATGTATATCACAAGTATTTGAAGCTAATCCATTTGTTTCGCGTGGATTCGAAGATCAGCCTTCTTCTTCGCATTGATTTGAAGTTAAATCATATGTTTCGCATGGATTTGAAGCTAATCGTTTGTATCGCATGCAGTTGAAGCTAAATCATGTATATCACAAGTATTTGAAGCTAAACCATTTGATTCGCATGGATTCGAAGATCAGCCATCTACCTCGTATTGATTTAAAGCTAAATCATGTGTTTCGCAGGGATTTGAAGCTAACTCGTTAGTTTTGCATGCTGTTGAAGCTAAATCATGTATATCACAAGTATTTGAAGCTAAACCTTTTGTTTCGCAAGGATACCAAGATCAGTCTTCTACTTCGCATTGATAAGAAGCAAAATCATGTGTTTCGCATGGATTTGAAGCTAACTCGTTCGTTTCGCTTGCATTTGAAGCTAAATCATGCACATCACAAGTTTTTGAAGCTGAACCACTTGTTTCGCATGGATTTGAAGATAAGCCTTCTACTTCGCATTGATTTGAAGCTAAATCATGTGTTTCGCTTGGATTTCAAGCTAACTCGTTTGTTTCGCATGCAATTGAAGCTAAATCATGTATATCACAATTATTTGAAGCTAAACCATTTGATTCGCATGGATTTGAAGATAAGCCTTCTACTTCTCATTGATTTTAATCTAAATCATCTGTTTCGGATGGATTTAAAGCTATCTCGTTTGTTTCGCATGCAGTTGAAGATAAATCATGTATATCACAAGTATTTGAAGCTAATCCATTTGTTTCGCGTGGATTCGAAGATCAGCCTTCTTCTTCGCATTGATTTGAAGTTAAATCATATGTTTCGCATGGATTTGAAGCTAATCGTTTGTATCGCATGCAGTTGAAGCTAAATCATGTATATCACAAGTATTTGAAGCTAAACCATTTGATTCGCATGGATTCGAAGATCAGCCATCTACCTCGTATTGATTTAAAGCTAAATCATGTGTTTCGCAGGGATTTGAAGCTAACTCGTTAGTTTTGCATGCTGTTGAAGCTAAATCATGTATATCACAAGTATTTGAAGCTAAACCTTTTGTTTCGCAAGGATACGAAGATCAGTCTTCTACTTCGCATTGATAAGAAGCAAAATCATGTGTTTCGCATGGATTTGAAGCTAGCTCGTTCGTTTCGCTTGCATTTGAAGCTAAATCATGCACATCACAAGTATTTGAAGCTGAACCACTTGTTTCGCATGGATTTGAAGATAAGCCTTCTACTTCGCATTGATTTGAAGCGAAATCATGTGTTTCGCAGGGATTTGAAGCTAACTCGTTAGTTTTGCATGCTGTTGAAGCTAAATCATGTATATCACAAGTATTTGAAGCTAAACCTTTTGTTTCGCAAGGATACGAAGATCAGTCTTCTACTTCGCATTGATAAGAAGCAAAATCATGTGTTTCGCATGGATTTGAAGCTAACTCGTTCGTTTCGCTTGCATTTGAAGCTAAATCATGCACATCACAAGTATTTGAAGCTGAACCACTTGTTTTGCATGGATTTGAAGATAAGCCTTCTACTTCGCATTGATTTGAAGCTAAATCATGTGTTTCGCATGGATTTGAAGCTAACTCGTTTGTATCGCATGCAGTTGAAGCTAAATCATGTATATCACAATTATTTGAAGCTAAACCACTTGATTCGCATGGATTTCAAAATAAGCCTTCTACTTCGCATTGATTTTAATCTAAATCATCTGTTTCGGACGTATTTAAAGCTATCTCGTTTGTTTCGCATGCAGTTGAAGATAAATCATGTATATCACAAGTATTTGAAGCTAATCCATTTGTTTCGCGTGGATTCGAAGATCAGCCTTCTTCTTCCCATTGATTTGAAGTTAAATCATATGTTTCGCATGGATTTGAAGCTAATCGTTTGTATCGCATGCAGTTGAAGCTAAATCATGTATATCACAAGTATTTGAAGCTAAACCATTTGATTCGCATGGATTTGATGCTATGCCATCTACTTCGCTTTTATTGGAAACTGAATCATGTGTTTCTCTTGAATTTGAAGCTAACACTTTCGTTTCACATGCAGTTGAAGCTAAATCATGTACGTCACAAGTATTTGAAGCTGAACCATTTGTTTCGCACGAATATCAGGCTAAACCATGTGTTTGGAATGAATTTGAAGCTAAATCATGTGTTTCGCATAGATTTGAAGCTAACTCATTTGTTACGCATGCAGTTGAAGCTGAATCATGTATATCCCAAGTATTTGAAGCTCAACCATTTGATTCGCATGGATTTGAAGATAAGCCTTCTACTTCGCATTGATTTTAATCTAAATCATGTGTTTCGCATGCATTTGAAGCTAATCGTTTGTATCGCATGGAGTTGAAGCTAAATCATGTATATCACAAGTATTTGAAGCTAAACCATTTGATTCGCATGGATTTGATGCTATGCCATCTACTTCGCTTTTATTTGAAACTGAATCATGTGTTTCTCTTGAATTTGATGCTAACACTTTCGTTTCACTTGCAGTTGAAGCTAAATCATGTATGTCACAAGTATTTGAAGCTGAACCATTTGTTTCGCACGAATATCAGGCTAAACAATGTGTTTGGAATGAATTTGAAGCTAAATCATGTGTTTCGCATAGATTTGAAGCTAACTCGTTTGTTACGCATGCAGTTGAAGCTGAATCATGTATATCCCAAGTATTTGAAGCTCAACCATTTGATTCGCATGGATTTCAAAATAAGCCTTCTACTTCGCATTGATTTGAAGCGAAATCATGTGTTTCGCATGGATTTCAAGCTAACTCGTTAGTTTCGCATGCAATTGAAGCTAAATAATGTATCAAACAAGTATTTGAAGCTAAACCATTTGTTTCGCATGGATTCGAAGATCAGCCATCTACCTCGTATTGATTTAAAGCTAAATCATGTGTTTCGCATGGATTTGAAGATAACTCGTTTGTATCGCATGCAGTTGAAGCTAAATCATGTATATCACAATTATTTGAAGCTAAACCATTTGATTTGCATGGATTTCAAAATAAGCCTTCTACTTCGCATTGATTTGAAGCTAAATCATGCGTTTCGCATGGATTTTAAGCTAACCCGTTGGTTTTGCCTGCATTTGAAGTTATATCACTCATATCGCAAATATCCGAATATAAATCATTTGTTTCTCATGTATTTGTAGCTAAGCCTTCTACATCGCATTGATTTGAGCTAAATCATGTGTTTCGCTTGCATTTGAAGCTAACTCGCTTGCTTCGCATGCAGTGGAAGCTAAATTATGTATATCACAAGTATTTGAAGCTAAACCATTTGCTTCGCATGAATATTAAGCTAAATCACGTGTTTCGCACGGATTTGAAACTAACTCGGTTGTTTCGCCTGCATTTGAAGCTAAATCATGCACATCACAAGTATTTGAAGCTGAACCACTTGTTTCGCATGGATTTGAAGATAAGCCTTCTACTTCGCATTGATTTGAAGCTAAATCATGTGTTTCGCTTGGATTTCAAGCTAACTCGTTTGTTTCGCATGCAATTGAAGCTAAATCATGTATATCACAATTATTTGAAGCTAAACCATTTGATTCGCATGGATTTGAAAATAAGCCTTCTACTTCGCATTGATTTTAATCTAAATCATCTGTTTCGGATGGATTTAAAGCTATCTCGTTTGTTTCGCATGCAGTTGAAGATAAATCATGTATATCACAAGTATTTGAAGCTAAACCATTTGATTCGCATGGATTTGATGCTATGCCATCTACTTCGCTTTTATTTGAAACTGAATCATGTGTTTCTCTTGAATTTGATGCTAACACTTTCGTTTCACTTGCAGTTGAAGCTAAATCATGTATGTCACAAGTATTTGAAGCTGAACCATTTGTTTCGCACGAATATCAGGCTAAACAATGTGTTTGGAATGAATTTGAAGCTAAATCATGTGTTTCGCATAGATTTGAAGCTAACTCGTTTGTTACGCATGCAGTTGAAGCTGAATCATGTATATCCCAAGTATTTGAAGCTCACCCATCTGATTCGCATGGATTTGAAGATAAGCCTTCTACTTCGCATTGATTTGAAGCGAAATCATGTGTTTCGCTTGGATTTCAAGCTAACTCGTTTGTTTCGCATGCAATTGAAGCTAAATCATGTATATCCCAAGTATTTGAAGCTCAACAATTTGATTCGCATGGATTTCAAAATAAGCCTTCTACTTCGCATTGATTTGAAGCGAAATCATGTGTTTCGCTTGGATTTCAAGCTAACTCGTTTGTTTCGCATGCAATTGAAGCTAAATAATGTATCAAACAAGTATTTGAAGCTAAACCATTTGTTTCGCATGGATTCGAAGATCAGCCATCTACCTCGTATTGATTTAAAGCTAAATCATGTGTTTCGCAGGGATTTGAAGCTAACTCGTTAGTTTTGCATGCTGTTGAAGCTAAATCATGTATATCACAAGTATTTGAAGCTAAACCTTTTGTTTCGCAAGGATACGAAGATCAGTCTTCTACTTCGCATTGATAAGAAGCAAAATCATGTGTTTCGCATGGATTTGAAGCTAACTCGTTCGTTTCGCTTGCATTTGAAGCTAAATCATGCACATCACAAGTTTTTGAAGCTGAACTACTTGTTTCGCATGGATTTGAAGATAAGCCTTCTACTTCGCATTGATTTGAAGCTAAATCATGTGTTTCGCTTGGATTTCAAGCTAACTCGTTTGTTTCGCATGCAATTGAAGCTAAATCATGTATATCACAATTATTTGAAGCTAAACCATTTGATTCGCATGGATTTGAAGATAAGCCTTCTACTTCTCATTGATTTTAATCTAAATCATCTGTTTCGGATGGATTTAAAGCTATCTCGTTTGTTTCGCATGCAGTTGAAGATAAATCATGTATATCACAAGTATTTGAAGCTAATCCATTTGTTTCGCGTGGATTCGAAGATCAGCCTTCTTCTTCGCATTGATTTGAAGTTAAATCATATGTTTCGCATGGATTTGAAGCTAATCGTTTGTATCGCATGCAGTTGAAGCTAAATCATGTATATCACAAGTATTTGAAGCTAAACCATTTGATTCGCATGGATTCGAAGATCAGCCATCTACCTCGTATTGATTTAAAGCTAAATCATGTGTTTCGCAGGGATTTGAAGCTAACTCGTTAGTTTTGCATGCTGTTGAAGCTAAATCATGTATATCACAAGTATTTGAAGCTAAACCTTTTGTTTCGCAAGGATACCAAGATCAGTCTTCTACTTCGCATTGATAAGAAGCAAAATCATGTGTTTCGCATGGATTTGAAGCTAACTCGTTCGTTTCGCTTGCATTTGAAGCTAAATCATGCACATCACAAGTTTTTGAAGCTGAACCACTTGTTTCGCATGGATTTGAAGATAAGCCTTCTACTTCGCATTGATTTGAAGCTAAATCATGTGTTTCGCTTGGATTTCAAGCTAACTCGTTTGTTTCGCATGCAATTGAAGCTAAATCATGTATATCACAATTATTTGAAGCTAAACCATTTGATTCGCATGGATTTGAAGATAAGCCTTCTACTTCTCATTGATTTTAATCTAAATCATCTGTTTCGGATGGATTTAAAGCTATCTCGTTTGTTTCGCATGCAGTTGAAGATAAATCATGTATATCACAAGTATTTGAAGCTAATCCATTTGTTTCGCGTGGATTCGAAGATCAGCCTTCTTCTTCGCATTGATTTGAAGTTAAATCATATGTTTCGCATGGATTTGAAGCTAATCGTTTGTATCGCATGCAGTTGAAGCTAAATCATGTATATCACAAGTATTTGAAGCTGAACCACTTGTTTCGCATGGATTTGAAGATAAGCCTTCTACTTCGCATTGATTTGAAGCGAAATCATGTGTTTCGCAGGGATTTGAAGCTAACTCGTTAGTTTTGCATGCTGTTGAAGCTAAATCATGTATATCACAAGTATTTGAAGCTAAACCTTTTGTTTCGCAAGGATACGAAGATCAGTCTTCTACTTCGCATTGATAAGAAGCAAAATCATGTGTTTCGCATGGATTTGAAGCTAACTCGTTCGTTTCGCTTGCATTTGAAGCTAAATCATGCACATCACAAGTATTTGAAGCTGAACCACTTGTTTCGCATGGATTTGAAGATAAGCCTTCTACTTCGCATTGATTTGAAGCTAAATCATGTGTTTCGCATGGATTTGAAGCTAACTCGTTAGTTTTGCATGCTGTTGAAGCTAAATCATGTATATCACAAGTATTTGAAGCTAAACCTTTTGTTTCGCAAGGATACGAAGATCAGTCTTCTACTTCGCATTGATAAGAAGCAAAATCATGTGTTTCGCATGGATTTGAAGCTAACTCGTTCGTTTCGCTTGCATTTGAAGCTAAATCATGCACATCACAAGTATTTGAAGCTGAACCACTTGTTTCGCATGGATTTGAAGATAAGCCTTCTACTTCGCATTGATTTGAAGCTAAATCATGTGTTTCGCATGGATTTGAAGCTAACTCGTTTGTATCGCATGCAGTTGAAGCTAAATCATGTATATCACAATTATTTGAAGCTAAACCACTTGATTCGCATGGATTTCAAAATAAGCCTTCTACTTCGCATTGATTTTAATCTAAATCATCTGTTTCGGACGTATTTAAAGCTATCTCGTTTGTTTCGCATGCAGTTGAAGATAAATCATGTATATCACAAGTATTTGAAGCTAATCCATTTGTTTCGCGTGGATTCGAAGATCAGCCTTCTTCTTCCCATTGATTTGAAGTTAAATCATATGTTTCGCATGGATTTGAAGCTAATCGTTTGTATCGCATGCAGTTGAAGCTAAATCATGTATATCACAAGTATTTGAAGCTAAACCATTTGATTCGCATGGATTTGATGCTATGCCATCTACTTCGCTTTTATTGGAAACTGAATCATGTGTTTCTCTTGAATTTGAAGCTAACACTTTCGTTTCACATGCAGTTGAAGCTAAATCATGTATGTCACAAGTATTTGAAGCTGAACCATTTGTTTCGCACGAATATCAGGCTAAACCATGTGTTTGGAATGAATTTGAAGCTAAATCATGTGTTTCGCATAGATTTGAAGCTAACTCATTTGTTACGCATGCAGTTGAAGCTGAATCATGTATATCCCAAGTATTTGAAGCTCAACCATTTGATTCGCATGGACTTGAAGATAAGCCTTCTACTTCGCATTGATTTTAATCTAAATCATGTGTTTCGCATGCATTTGAAGCTAATCGTTTGTATCGCATGGAGTTGAAGCTAAATCATGTATATCACAAGTATTTGAAGCTAAACCATTTGATTCGCATGGATTTGATGCTATGCCATCTACTTCGCTTTTATTTGAAACTGAATCATGTGTTTCTCTTGAATTTGATGCTAACACTTTCGTTTCACTTGCAGTTGAAGCTAAATCATGTATGTCACAAGTATTTGAAGCTGAACCATTTGTTTCGCACGAATATCAGGCTAAACAATGTGTTTGGAATGAATTTGAAGCTAAATCATGTGTTTCGCATAGATTTGAAGCTAACTCGTTTGTTACGCATGCAGTTGAAGCTGAATCATGTATATCCCAAGTATTTGAAGCTCAACCATTTGATTCGCATGGATTTCAAAATAAGCCTTCTACTTCGCATTGATTTGAAGCGAAATCATGTGTTTCGCATGGATTTCAAGCTAACTCGTTAGTTTCGCATGCAATTGAAGCTAAATAATGTATCAAACAAGTATTTGAAGCTAAACCATTTGTTTCGCATGGATTCGAAGATCAGCCATCTACCTCGTATTGATTTAAAGCTAAATCATGTGTTTCGCATGGATTTGAAGATAACTCGTTTGTATCGCATGCAGTTGAAGCTAAATCATGTATATCACAATTATTTGAAGCTAAACCATTTGATTTGCATGGATTTCAAAATAAGCCTTCTACTTCGCATTGATTTGAAGCTAAATCATGCGTTTCGCATGGATTTTAAGCTAACCCGTTGGTTTTGCCTGCATTTGAAGTTATATCACTCATATCGCAATTATCCGAATATAAATCATTTGTTTCTCATGTATTTGTAGCTAAGCCTACTACATCGCATTGATTTGAGCTAAATCATGTGTTTCGCTTGCATTTGAAGCTAACTCGCTTGCTTCGCATGCAGTGGAAGCTAAATTATGTATATCACAAGTATTTGAAGCTAAACCATTTGCTTCGCATGAATATTAAGCTAAATCACGTGTTTCGCACGGATTTGAAACTAACTCGGTTGTTTCGCCTGCATTTGAATCTAAATCATGTATATCACAAGTATTTGAATCTAAACCATTTGTTTGCATGGATTCGTAGACAAGCCTTCTACTTCGCATTGATTTGAAGCTAAATCATGTGTATCGCATGGATTTGAAGCTAACTCATTTGTTTCGTCTGCATTTGAAACTATATCACTTTGTTTTGCATGGATTCGAAGATAAGCCTTCTACTTCGCATTGATTTGAAGCTAAACCATCTACATCGCATTGATTTGTAGCTAAATCAAGTGTTTCGCTTGGATTTGAATCTAGCTCGTTTGTTTCGCATGCAGTTGAAGCTAAATCATGTATATCACAAGTATTTGAAGCTAAACCATTTGTTTCGCATGGATTCGAAGATCAGACTTCTGCTTCGCACTGATTTGAAGCGGAATCGTGTGTTTCGCTTGTATTTGAAACTAACTCGTTAGTTTCGCATGCATTTGAAACTAAATCATGTATGTCACAAGTATTAGAATCTTAACTTTTTGTTTCGCATGGATTTGAAGCTAAGCCTTCTATTTCGCATTGACTTGAGGCAGAATCTTGTGTTTCGCTTGTATTTGAAGCTAACTCATTCGTTTCGCCTGCATTTGAAGCAATATCATGTATATCACAAGTATTTGGTGCTCAACGAATTGATTCGCATGCAGTTGAAGCTAAATCATGTATAAAACAAGTGTTTGTAGCTAAACCATTTGTTTCGCATGGATTTGAAGCTAAGCCTTCAACTTCGCGTTGTCGTGATGCTAAATTATGTTTTTCGCTTGGATTTGAAGCTAACACGTTTGTTTCGCATGCTGTTGAAGCTAAATCATGTATATCACAAGTATTTGAAACTAAATAATCTGTATCGTGTGGATTCGAAGATCAGCCTTCTACTTCGCATTGATTTGAAACTAAATCATGTGTTTCGCCTGGATTAGAAGCTAACTCGTTTGTTTCGCATGCAGTAGAAACTAAATCATGTATAACACAAGTATTTGAAGCTGAACCATTCGTTTCGCATGGATTCGAAGATAGGCCTTCTACTTCGCATTGATTTGAAACTAAATCATGTGTTTCGCATGGATTTGAAGTTAATTCGTTTGTTTCACCTGCATTTGAAGCTAAATCATGTGTTTCGCTTGGATCTGAAGCTATCTCGTTTGTTTCGCATGCAGTTGAAGCTAAATCATGTATAAAACAAGTATTTGAAGCTAAACTAATCGTTGCGCATGGATTTCAAGCAAAGCCTTCTACTTCGCATTGATTTGAAGCTAAATTATGTGTTTGGCTTGGATCTAAAGCTAACTCGTTTGTTTCGCATGCAGTTGAAACTAAATCATGTATAACACAAGTATTTGAAGCTAAACCATTTGTTTCGCTTGGATCTAAAGCTAACTCGTTTGTTTCGCATGCAGTTGAAACTAAATCATGTATATCACAAGTATTTGAAGCTAAACCATTTGTTTCGCATGGATTCGAAGATCAGACTTCTGCTTCGCACTGATTTGAAGCGGAATCGTGTGTTTCGCTTGTATTTGAAACTAACTCGTTAGTTTCGCATGGATTTGAAACTAAATCATGTATGTCACAAGTATTAGAATCTTAACTTTTTGTTTCGCATGGATTTGAAGCTAAGCCTTCTATTTCGCATTGACTTGAGGCAGAATCATGTGTTTCGCTTGTATTTGAAGCTAACTCATTCGTTTCGCCTGCATTTGAAGCAAAATCGTGTATATCACAAGTATTTGGTGCTAAACCAATTGATTCGCATGCAGTTGAAGCTAAATCATGTTCATCACAAGTATTTGAAGCTGAACCATCTGTTTCGCATGCAGTTGAAGCTAAATCATGTATAAAACAAGTCTTTGTAGCTAAACCATTTGTTTCGCATGGATTTGAAGATAAGCCTTCTACGTCGCATTGATTTGAAGCTGAATCATGTGAGACCTTTGGAATTGAAGCTCTCTCGTTTCTTTCGCATGCTGTGGAAGCTAAATCTTGTATATCACAAGTATTTGAACCTAAACCATTTGATTCGCATGGATTTGAAGCTAAATCATGTATATCAGAAGTGTTTCAAGCTAAACCGTTTGATTTGCATGGATTTGAAGCTAATTCATTTTTGTCGCATGGATTTGAAGCTAAGCCTTCTACTTCACATTGATTTGATTCTAAATCATGTGTTTCGCTTGGATCTAAATCTAACTCGTTTGTTTCGCATGCAGTTGAAACTATATCATGTATATCACAAGTATTTGATGCTGAACCATTTGTTTCGCATGGATTCGATTATAAGCCTTCTACTTCTTATTGAATTGAAGCTAAATCATGTATTTCGGATGGATTTGAAGCCAACACGTTTGTTTCGCATGCTGTTGAAGCTAAATCATGTATATCACAAGTATTTGAAGCTAAACAATCTGTTTCGTGTTTATCCGGAGATCAGCCTTCTACTTCGCATTGATTTGAAGCTAAATCATGTGTTTCGCATGGATTTGAAGCTAACTCGTTCGTTTCATATGCAGTTGAAGTTAAATCATGAATATCACAAGTATTTTAAGCTAAACGAATTGTTTCGCATTGATTTGAAGATAAGCCTCCTACTTCGCATTGATTTGATGCTAAATCATGTGTTTCGCATGGATTTGAAGCTATCTCGTTTGTTTCGCATGCACTTGACTATAAATCAAGTATATCACAAGTATTTGAAGCTAAACCGTTTGATTCGAATGAATTTGAAGCTAAATCATGCGTTTCGAAAGGTTTTCAAGCTAATTCGTTGGTTTTGCATGAAGTTGAAGCTAAATCACGTATATCACAATTATTTGAAGCTAAACCATTTGATTCGCATGGATTTCAAAATAAGCCTTCTACTTCGCATTGATTTTAATCTAAATCATCTGTTTCGCATGGATTAAAAGCTATCTCGTTTGTTTCGCTTGCAGTTGAAGCAAAATCACGCATATCACAAGTATTTGAAGCTAAATAATCTCTTTCGTGTGGATTAAAAAATCAGCCTTCTACTTCGCATTGATTTGATGCTAAATCATGTGTTTCGCATGGATTTGAATCTAACTCGTTTGTTTCGCATGGTGTTGAAGCTAAATCATGTATATCACGAGTATTTGCAGCTAAACCATTTGTTTCGCATGGATTCGTAGTTAAGCCTTCTACTTCGCATCGATTTGGAGCTAAATCATGTTATTCGCATGGTTTTTGAAGCTAACTCGTTTGTTTCGCATGCTGTTGAAGCTAAATCAAGTATATCACAAGTATTTGAAGCTAAACCATTTGATTCCTATGGATTTGAAGCTATGCCTTCTACTTCGCATTGATTTGGAGTTAAATCATGTGTTTCGCATGGATTTAAAGCTATCTCGTTTGTTTCGCATGCAGTTGAAGCTAAATCATGTATATCACAAGTGTTTGAAGCTAAACCGTTTGATTCGCATCGATTTGAAGCTAAGCCTTCTACTTCGCACTGATTTGAAGATAAATCTTGTGTGTCGCTTGGATTTGAAGTTCAGCCTTCTACTTCGCATTGATTTGAAGCTAAATCATGTGTTTCGCATGGATTGGAAGCTAACTCGGTTGTTGCGCCTGCATTCGAAGCTATATCATGTATATCACAAGTATTTGAATCTGAACCATTTGATTCCCATGAATAGTACGCTAAACCATGTCTTTCGAACGAATTTGAAGCTAAATCATGTGTTCCGCTTGGATTTGAAGCTGACTCGTTTGTTTCGCCTGCATTTGAAGCTATATCATGTATATCACAAGTATTTGAATCTGAACCATTTGATTCCCATGAATAGTACGCTAAACCATGTCTTTCGAACGAATTTGAAGCTAAATCATGTATTTCGCTTGGATTTGAAGCTGACTCGTTTGTTTCGCCTGCATTTGAAGCTATATCATGTATATCACAAGTATTTGAATCTGAACCATATGATTCCCATGAATAGTACGCTAAACCATGTCTTTCGAACGAATTTGAAGCTAAATCATGTGTTTCGCTTGGATTTGAAGCTAACTCGTTTGTGTCGCTTGCAGTTGAAGCAAAATCACGCATATCACAAGTATTTGAAGCTAAATCATTTGATTCGCATGGATTCGAAGATCAGCCTTCTACATCGCATTGATTTGAGGCTAAATCATGAGTTTCGCTTGCATTTGAAGCTAACTCGTTTTTTCGCATGCCGGTGAAGCTAAATCATGAATATCACAAGTATTTGAATCTACAACTTTTGATTCGCACGGATTTGAAGCTAAGTCTTCTACATCGCATTGATTTGAAGCTAAATCATGTGTTTCGCATGGATTTGAAGCTTACTCGTTTGTTTTGCATGCAGTTGAAGCTAAATCATGTATATCACAAGTGTTTGAAGCTAACCCGTTTAATTCGCATGGATTTGATGATAAGCCTTCTACTTCGCATTGATTTGAAGCTAAATCATGTGGTTCGCATGGATTTGAAGCTAACGCGTTTGTTTCGCATGCAGTTGAATCTAAATCATGTATATCAAAAGTTTTGAAGCTAAACCATTTATTTCGCATGAATATTAAGCTAAACCATGTGTTTCGCATGGATTTGAAACTAAGCCTTCTACTTCCAATTGATTTGAAGCTAACCATATGTTTCTCACGTATTTGAAGCTAAGTCTTCTATTTCGCATTGATTTGAATCTAAATCATGTGTTTCGCATGGATTTGAAGCTAACTCGTTTGTTTCGCCTGTATTTGAAGCTAAATCATATGTGTGACAAGTATTTGAAGCTAAACGATTTGTTTCGCATGCAGTGGAAGCTAAATCATGTTCATCACAAGTATTTGAAGCTGAACCATCTGTTTCGCATGCAGTTGAAGCTAAATCATGTATGAAACAAGTGTTTGAAGCTAAACCATTTGTTTCGCATGGATTTTGAAGCTAAGCCTTCAACTTCGCGTTGACGTGATGCTAAATTATGTTTTTCGCTTGGATTTGAAGCTAACACGTTTGTTTCGCATGCTGTTGAAGCTAAATCATGTATATCACAAGTATTTGAAACTAAATAATCTGTTTCGTGTGGATTCGAAGATCAGCCTTCAACTTCGCATTGATTTGAAGCTAAATCATGAATATCACAAGTATTTGAAGCTACAACTTTTGATTCGCACGGATTTGAAGCTAAGGCTTCTACTTCGCATTGATTTGAGGCTAAATCATGTGTTTCTCTTGCATTTGAAGCTAACTCGTTTTTTTCGCATGCAGTTGAAGCTAAATCATGTATATCATAAGTATTTGAAGCTGAACCTTTTGTTTGGCAAGAATATTAAGCTAAACCAAGTGTTTCGAATGAATTTGAAGCTAAATCATGTGTTTTGAATGGAGTTGAAGTTAACTCGTTTGCTTCCCAAGCAGTTGAAGCTAAATCATGTATAACATAAGTATTTGAAGCTAAAGAACTTGATTCGCATGGATTTCAAACTAAGCCTTCTACTTCGCATTGATTTGAAGGTAAATCATGTCTTTTGCTTGGATTTGAAGCTAACTCGTTAGTGTCGCCTGCATTTGAAGCTATATCACTTATATTCGCAAGTATTTGAAGCTAAACCATTCGTTTCGCATAGATTTGAAGCTAAGCCTTCTACTTCGCATTGAGTTGAACACAAATCATGTGTTTCGCTTGGATTTGAAGCTAAGCCTTCTACTTCCAATTGATTTGAAGCTAACCATATGTTTCTCATGTATTTGAAGCTAAGTCTTCTACTTCGCATTGATTTGATTCTAAATCATGTGTTTCGCTTGGATCTAAAGCTAACTCGTTTGTTTCGCATGCAGTTGAAACTAAATCATGTATATCACAAGTATTTGAAGCTAAACCATTTGTTTCGCATGGATTCGAAGATAAGCCTTCTACTTCGCATTGAATTGAATCTAAATTATGTGTTTCGCAAGGATTTGAAGCTAACACGTTTGTCTCGCATGCTGTTGAAGCCAACTCATGTATATTACAAGTATTTGAAGCTAAACCATCTGTTTCGTGTGGATTCGAAGGTCAGCCTTCTACATCGCATTGATTTGAAGCTAAATCATGTATTTCACTTGGATTTGAAGCTAACTCGTTTGTTTCGCATGCAGTTGAAGCTAAATCATGAATTAAACAATTATTTGAAGCTAAAGCATTTGTTTCGCATGGATATGAATCTAAGCCTTCAACTTCGCGTTGATTTGACGTTAAATCATGTGTTACGCTTGGATTTGAAGCTCACTCGTTTGTTTCGCCTGCATTTGAAGCTATATCGATAATATCGCAAGTATATGAAGCTAAATAATTTGTGTCGCATGCATTTGATGCTAAGCCTTCAACTTCGCATTGAATTGAATCTAAATCATGTGTTTCGCCTGGATTCGAAACAAACTCGTTTGTTTCGCATGCAGTTGAAGCTAAATGATGTATATCACAAGTATTTGAATCTAAACCATTTGTTTTGCATGGATACGAAGATAATCCTTCTACTTCGCATTGATTTGAAGCTAAATCATGTGTTTCGCATGGATTTGAAGCTAACTCGTTTGTTTCGCATGCAGTTGAAGCTAAATCATGTATATCACAAGTGTTTGAAGCTAAACCATTTGTTTGGCATGGATTCGAAGATAATCCTTCTACTTCGCATTGATTTGAAGCTAAATCATGTGTTTCGCATGGATTTAAAGCGATCTCGTCTGTTTCGCATGCAGTTGAAGCTAAATCATGTATATCACAGGTCTTTGGAGCTAAACCATTTGTTTCGCATGGATTCGAAGATAACCCCTCTACTTCGCATTGATTTGATGCTAAATCATGTGTTTCGCATGGTTTTGAGGCTAACTCGTTTGTTTTGCATGCAGTTGAAGCTAAATTATGTATATCACGAGTATTTGAAGCTAAACCATTTGTTTCGCATGGATATGAAACCACTCCTTCTACTTCGCCTTGATTTGAGGCTAAATAATTTGTTTCGCTTGGATTTTAAGCTAACTCGTTTGTTTCACATGCAGTTGAAGTTAAATCATGAATATCACAAGTATTTGAAGCTAAACGAATTGTTTCGCATGTATTTGAAGATAAGCCTCCTACTTCGCATTGATTTGATGCTAAATCATGTCTTTCGCACGGATTTAGAGCTAACTCGTTTGTTTCGCATGCAGTTGAAGCTAAATCATGTATATCACAATTGTTTGAAGCTAAACCATTTGTTTTGCATGGATTCGAAGATAATACTTCTACATCGCATTGATTTGAAGCTAAATCATGTGTTTCGCATGGATTTGAAGCTAACTCGTTTGTTTCGCATGCAGTTGAAGCTAAATCATGTATATCACAGGTCTTTGAAGCTAAACCATTTGTTTCGCATGGATTCGAAAATAACCCCTCTACTTCGCATTGATTTGATGCTAAATCATGTGTTTCGCATGGTTTTGAGGCTAACTCGTTTGTTTCGCATGCAGTTGAAGCTAAATTATGTATATCACGAGTATTTGAAGCTAAACCATTTGTTTCGCTTTGATTCAAAGATCAGTCTTCCACTTCGCATTGATTTGAATCTAAATCATGTGTTTCGCATGGATTTGAAGCTAACTCGTTTGTTTCGCATGGAGTTGAAGCTAAGTCAAGTATGCCACAAGTATTTGAAGCTAAACCATTTGTTTCGCATGGATTCGAAGATCAGCCTTCTACTACCCATTGATTTGAAGCTAAATCATGTGTTTCGCTTGGGTTTGAAGCGAACTCGTTTGTTTCGCATGCAGTTGAAGCTAAATTATGTATATTACAAGTATTTGAAGCTAAACAATTTGTTTCGCATGGATTTGAAACTACGCCGTCTAGTTCGCATTGATTTGAAGCTAAATAATTTGTTTCGCTTGGATTTGAAGCGAACTCCTTTGTTTCGCATGCTGTTAAGGCTAAATAATTTATATCACAAGTATTTGAAGCTAAACCATTTGTTTAGCATGGATTCGAAGGTCAGTCTTCTACTTCGCATTGATTTGAAGCTAAATAATGTGTTTCGCTTGGATAATAAGCTAACTCGTTTGTTTCGCATGCATTTGAAGCTAAATCATGCACATCACAAATATTTGAAGCTGAACCACTTGTTTCGAATGGATTTGAAGATAATCCTTCTACTTTGCATTGATTTGAAGCTAAATCATGTGTTTCGCATGGAGTTGATGCCAACCCGTTTGTTTAGCTTGCTGTTGAAGCTAATTCATGTATATCACAAGTATTTGAAGCTAAACCATTTGTTTCGCATGGATTCGAATATCAGCATTGTACTACGCATTGATATGAAGTTAAATCATTTGTTTCGCATGGATTTGAAGCAATCTCGTTTGTTTCGCATGCAGATGAAGTTAAATCATGTATACCACAAATATTTGAATGTAAAGTATTTGTTTCGCATGGATTTGAAGCTAAGCCTTCTACTTCGCAATTGATTTGAGGCTAAATCACGCGTTTCGCTTGGATTTGAAGCTAACTCGTTTTTTTCGCATGCAGTTGAAGCTAGATCATGTATATCACAGGTCTTTGAAGCTAAACCATTTGTTTCGCATGGATTCGAAGATAACCCTCCTACTTCGCATTGATTTGATGCTAAATCATGTGTATCGCATGGATTTGAAGCTAACTCGTTTGTTTCGCATGCAGTTGAAGCTAAATCATGTATATCACAAGTGTTTGAAGCTAAACCATTTGTTTTGCATGGATCTGAAGATAATCCTTCTACTTCGCATTGATTTGAAGCTAAATCATGTGTTTCGCTTGGATTTGAAGCTAACTCGTTTGTTTCGCACGCACTTGAATCTAAATCAAGTATATCACAAGTATTTGAAGCTAAACCGTTTGATTCGCATGGATTTGAAGCTAAGCCTTCTAGTTCGCATTGATTTGAAGATAAATCAAGTGTGTCGCTTGGATTTGAAGCTCAGCCTTCTACTTCGCATTGGTTTGAAGCTAAATAATGTGTTTCGCTTGGATTTTAAGCTAACTCGTTTGTTTCACATGCAGTTGAAGTTAAATCATGAATATCACAAGTATCTGAAGCTAAACGAATTGTTTCGCATGGATTTGAAGACAAGCCTCCTACTTCGCATTGATTTGATGCTAAATCATGTGTTTCGCATGGATTTGAAGCTAACTCGTTTGTTTCGCATGCAGTTGAAGCTAAATCATGTATATCACAAGTGTTTGAAGCTAAACCATTTGTTTTGCATGGATTTGAAGATAATCCTTCTACTTCGCATTGATTTGAAGCTAAATCATGTGTTTCGCTTGGATTTGAAGCTAACTCGTTTGTTTCGCACGCACTTGAATCTAAATCAAGTATATCACAAGTATTTGAAGCTAAACCGTTTGATTCGCATGGATTTGAAGCTAAGCCTTCTAGTTCGCATTGATTTGAAGATAAATCAAGTGTGTCGCTTGGATTTGAAGCTCAGCCTTCTACTTCGCATTGGTTTGAAGCTAAATAATGTGCTTCGCTTGGATTTTAAGCTAACTCGTTTGTTTCACATGCAGTTGAAGTTAAATCATGAATATCACAAGTATCTGAAGCTAAACGAATTGTTTCGCATGGATTTGAAGACAAGCCTCCTACTTCGCATTGATTTGATGCTAAATCATGTGTTTCGCATGGATTTGAAGCTAACTAGTTTGTTTCGCATGCAGTTGAAGCTAAATCATGTATATCACAAGTGTTTGAAGCTAAACGAATTGTTTCGCATGGATTTGAAGATAAGCCTCCTACTTCGCATTGATTTGCTGCTAAATCATGTCTTTCGCATGGATTTGATGCGATCTCGTCTGTTTCGCATGCAGTTGAAGCTAAATCATGTATATCACATGTCTTTGAAGCTAAACCATTTGTTTCGCATGGATTCGAAGATAACCCTTCTACTTCGCACTGATTTGAAGCTAAATCATGTGATTCGCATTGATTTGAATCTAATTCATGTGTTTCGCATGTATTTGAAGCTACGCCTTCTACTTTGCATGAATTTGTAACCAAATCATGTGTTTCGCTTGGATTTGAAGCTAACTCGATTATTTCGCATGCAGTTGAAGCAAAATCATGTATATCACAAGTATTTGAATCAGAACCATTTGATTAGCATGGATTCGAAGATCACCCTTCTTCTTCGCATTGGTTTGATGCTAAATCATGTGTTTCGCATGGTTTTGTGGCTAAGTCGTCTGTTTCGCATGCAGTTGAAGCTAAATTATGTATATCACAAGTATTTGAAGCTAAACAAATTGTTTCGCATGGATTTGAAGACAACCCTCCTACTTCGCATTGATTTGATGCTAAATCATGTGTTTCGCATGGATTTGAAGCTAACTAGTTTGTTTCGCATGATGTTTAAGCTAAGTCATGTATCACAAGTATTTGAAGCTAAGCCATTTTATTCCCATGTATTTGAAACTCATCATTCTACTTCCCATTGATTTGAAGCTAAATCACGTGTTCCGCTTGGATTTTAAGCTAACTCGTTTGTATCACATGCAGTTGAAGCTAAATCATGTATATCACAAGTGTTTGAAGCTAAACCATTTGCTTTGCATGGATTCGAAGGTCACCCTTCTTCTTCGCATTGATTTGAAGCTAAACCATTTGTTTCGCATGGATTCGAAAATAACCCCTCTACTTCGCATTGATTTGATGCTAAATCATGTGTTTCGCATGGTTTTGAGGCTAACTCGTTTGTTTCGCATGCAGTTGAAGCTAAATTATGTATATCACGAGTATTTGAAGCTAAACCATTTGTTTCGCATTGATTCAAAGATCAGTCTTCCACTTCGCATTGATTTGAATCTAAATCATGTGTTTCGCATGGATTTGAAGCTAACTCGTTTGTTTCGCATGGAGTTGAAGCTAAGTCAAGTATGCCACAAGTATTTGAAGCTAAACCATTTGTTTCGCATGGATTCGAAGATCAGCCTTCTACTACCCATTGATTTGAAGCTAAATCATGTGTTTCGCTTGGGTTTGAAGCGAACTCGTTTGTTTCGCATGCAGTTGAAGCTAAATTATGTATATTACAAGTATTTGAAGCTAAACAATTTGTTTCGCATGGATTTGAAACTACGCCGTCTAGTTCGCATTGATTTGAAGCTAAATAATTTGTTTCGCTTGGATTTGAAGCGTACTCCTTTGTTTCGCATGCTGTTAAGGCTAAATAATTTATATCACAAGTATTTGAAGCTAAACCATTTGTTTAGCATGGATTCGAAGGTCAGTCTTCTACTTCGCATTGATTTGAAGCTAAATAATGTGTTTCGCTTGGATAATAAGCTAACTCGTTTGTTTCGCATGCATTTGAAGCTAAATCATGCACATCACAAATATTTGAAGCTGAACCACTTGTTTCGAATGGATTTGAAGATAAGCCTTCTACTTTGCATTGATTTGAAGCTAAATCATGTGTTTCGCATGGAGTTGATGCCAACCCGTTTGTTTAGCTTGCTGTTGAAGCTAATTCATGTATATCACAAGTATTTGAAGCTAAACCATTTGTTTCGCATGGATTCGAAGATCAGCATTGTACTACGCATTGATATGAAGTTAAATCATTTGTTTCGCATGGATTTGAAGCAATCTCGTTTGTTTCGCATGCAGATGAAGTTAAATCATGTATACCACAAATATTTGAATGTAAAGTATTTGTTTCGCATGGATTTGAAGCTAAGCCTTCTACTTCGCAATTGATTTGAGGCTAAATCACGCGTTTCGCTTGGATTTGAAGCTAACTCGTTTTTTTCGCATGCAGTTGAAGCTAGATCATGTATATCACAGGTCTTTGAAGCTAAACCATTTGTTTCGCATGGATTCGAAGATAACCCTTCTACTTCGCATTGATTTGATGCTAAATCATGTGTATCGCATGGATTTGAAGCTAACTCGTTTGTTTCGCATGCAGTTGAAGCTAAATCATGTTTATCACAAGTATTCGAAGCTAAACCATTTGTTTCGCATGGATCTGAAGATAATCCTTCTACTTCGCATTGATTTGAAGCTAAATCATGTGTTTCGCTTGTAATTGAAGTTAACTCGTTTGTTTCGCACGCAGTTGAAGGTAAATCATGTATATCACATGTATTTGAAGCTATTCCATTTGATTCGCATGGATTTGAAAAGAAGCCTTCTGCTTCGCATTGAGTTGAAGCTAAAACATGCATTTCGCATGGATTTGAAGCTAACTCGTTTTTTTCGCCTGCATTTGGAGCTATATCACTTATATTCGCAAGTATTTGAAGGTCAATCATTCGTTTCGCATGGATTTGAAGCTAATCCTTCTACTTCGCATTCATTTGAAGCTAAATCATGCGTTTCGCACGGATTTGTAGCTAACTCGTTTGATTCGCCTGCATTTCAAGCTATATCACTTATATGGCAAGTGTTTGAAGCTAAATCATTTGTGTCGCATGGGTTTGAAGCTAAGCCTTCTACTTCGGATGGATTTGAAGCTAAATCATGCGTTTCGCTTGGATTTAAAACTAACTTGTTTGTTTCGCATGCAGTTGAAACTAAATCATGTATATCACAAGTATTTGAAGCTGAACCATTTGTTTCGCATGAATATTAAGCTAAACCATGTGTTTCGAATGAATTTGAAGCTAAATCATGTGTTTCGCAGGGATTCGAAGCTAACTCGTTTGTTTCGCCTGCATTTGAAGCTAAATCATGTACATGACAAGTATATGCAGCTAAACCATTTGATTCGCATGGATTTGAAACTAAGCCTTCTACTTCGCATTGATTTGAAGCTGAATCATGTGTTTCGCTTGCATTTGAAGCTAACTCGTTTGTTTCGCATAGATTTGAACCTAAATCATGTGTTTCGCATGGATTTGAAGCTAACTCGTTTGTTTCGCCTGCATTTGAAGCTAAATCATGTACATGACAATTATATGCAGCTAAACCATTTGATTCGCATGGATTTGAAACTAAGCCTTCTACTTCGCATTGATTTGAAGCTAAATCATGTGTTTCGCTTGGATTTGAAGATAACTCGTTCGATTCGCATGCAGTTGAAGCTAAATCATGTATATCAGAATTATTTGAAGCTAAACCATTTGTTTCGCATGGTTTTGTATCTAAGCCTTCTACTTCGCATTGATTAGAAGCTAAATCATGTGTTCCGCATGGATTTGAAGCTAACTCGTTTGTTTCGCCTGCATTTGAAGCTATATCACTTATATTCGCAAGCATTTGAAGGTCAATCATTCGTTTCGCATGGATTTGAAGCGAATCCTTATACTTCGCATTGATTTGAAGCTAAATCAAGTGTTTCGCTTGGATTTGAAGCTAACTCGTTTGTTTCGCATGCAGCTGAAGCTATATCATGTATATCACAAGTATTTGAAGCTAAACGATTCGATTCGCATGGATTTGAAGCTAACCCTGCAACTTAGCATTAATTTGAATTTAAATCATGTGTTTGGCATGGATTTGAAGCTAAGCCTGATACTTCGCATTGATTTGAAGATAAATCATGTGTTTCGCTTGGATTTGAAGCTAACTCGTTTGTTTCGCATGCAGTTGAATCTACATCGTGTATATCACAAGTATTTGAATCTGAACCATTTGATTCCCATGAATAGTACGCTAAACCATTTCTTTCGAATGAATTTGAAGCTAAATCATGTGTTTTGAATGGATTTGAAGCTAACTCGTTTGCTTCGTCTGCATTTGTAGCTATATCACTTATATTCGCAAGCATTTGGGGCTCAATCATTCGTTCCGCATGGATTTGAAGCTAAGCCTTCTACTTCGCATTTATTTGAAGCTAAATCATGTGGTTGCGCATGGATTTGCAGATAACACGTTTGTTTCGCATGCAGTTGAAGCTATATCACTTATATTCGCAAGTATTTGAAGCCAAATCATTCGGTTCGCATGGATTTGAAGCTATGACTTCTACTTCGCATTGATTTGAAGTTAAATCATGTGTTTCGCATGGATTTGAAGCTATCTCGTTTGTTTACCATGCAGTTGAATCTATATCACTTATATTCGCAAGCATTTGAAGCTAAATAATTCGTTTGGCATGGATTGGAAGCTAAGCCTTCTACTTTGCATTGATTTGAAGTCAAATCATGTGTTACGCTTGGATTTGAAGCTCACTCGTTTGTTTCGCCTGCATTTGAAGATATATCACTTACATCGCAAGTATATGAAGCTAAATCATTCGTGTCGCATGGATTTGAAGCTAAGCCTTCTACTTCGCATTGATTTGAAGCTGCATCATGTGTTTCGCATGGATTCGAGGCTAACTCGTTTGATTCGCATGCAGTTGAAGCTAAATCATGTTTATCACAAATATCTAAATCTAAACCATCTGTTTCGCATGAATATTAAGCTGAACCATGTGTTTCTCATGAATTTGAAACTATATCATGTGTTTCGCATGGATTTGAAGCTAACTCGTTTATTTCATCTTCATTTGAAGCAAAATCATGTATATCACAAGTATTTGAAGCTGAACCATTTGTTTCTCACGTATTTGAAACTGAGCCTTCTACTTCGCATTGATTTGAAGCTAAATCATGTGTTTCGCATGGATTTGAAGCTAACTCGTTTGTTTCGCCTGCATTTGAAGCTAAATCATGTACATGACAATTATATGCAGCTAAACCATTTGATTCGCATGGATTTGAAACTAAGCCTTCTACTTCGCATTGATTTGAAGCTAAATCATGTGTTTCGCTTGGATTTGAAGATAACTCGTTCGATTCGCATGCAGTTGAAGCTAAATCATGTATATCAGAATTATTTGAAGCTAAACCATTTGTTTCGCATGGTTTTGTATCTAAGCCTTCTACTTCGCATTGATTAGAAGTTAAATCATGTGTTCCGCATGGATTTGAAGCTAACTCGTTTGTTTCGCCTGCATTTGAAGCTATATCACTTATATTCGCAAGCATTTGAAGGTCAATCATTCGTTTCGCATGGATTTGAAGCTAATCCTTCTACTTCGCATTCATTTGAACCTAAATCATGCGTTTCGCATGGATTTCAAGCTATATCACTTATATTCGCAAGTATTTGAAGTTCAATCATTCGTTTCGCATCGATTCGAAACTAATCCTTATACTTCGGATTGTTTTGAAGCTAAATCATGTGTTTCGCATGGATTTGTAGCTAAGTCGTTTGATACGCCTGCATTTGAAGCTATATCACTTATATGGCAAGTGTTTGAAGCTAAATCATTTGTGTCGCATGGGTTTGAAGCTAAGCCTTCTACTTCGGATGTATTTGAAGCTAAATCATGCGTTTCGCTTGGAGTTAAAACTAACTTGTTTGTTTCGCATGCAGTTGAAACTAAATCATGTATATCACAAGTATTTGAAGCTGAACCATTTGTTTCGCACGAATATTAAGCTGAACCATGTGTTTGGAATGAATTTGAAGCTAAATCATGTGTTTCGCAGGGATTTGAAGCTAACTCGTTTGTTTCGCCTGCATTTGAAGCTAAATCATGTACATCACAAGTATATGCAGCTAAACCATTTGATTCGCATGGATTTGAAGCTAATCCTTCTACTTCGCATTGATTTGGAGATGAATAATTTGTTTCGCTTGTATTTGAAGCTAACTCGTTTGTTTCGCATGCAGTTGAAGCTAAATCATGTATATCATAAGTATTTGAAGCTGAACCATTTGTTTCGCATGAATATTAAGCTAAACCATGTGTTTCGAATGAATTTGAAGCTAAATCATGTGTTTCGCATGGATGTGAAACTAACTCGTTTGTTTCGCCTGCATTTGAAGCTAAATCACGTATATCACAAGTATGTGAAGCTAAACCATTTGTTTCGCATGGATTTGAAGCTAAGCCTTCTACTTCGCATTGATTCGAATCTGAATCATGTGTTTCGCTTGAATTTGAAGCTAACACGTCTGTTTCACATGCAGTTGAAGCTAAATCATGTATATTACAAGTATTTGAAGCTGAACCATTTGTTTCGCACGAAGATTAAGCTAAACCATGTGTTTCGAATGAATTTGAAGCTAAATCATGTGTTTTGAATGGATTTAAAGCTAACTCGTTTGTTTCACCTGCATTTGAAGATATATCAGTGATCTTCGCAAGTATTTGAAGCTAAATCATTCGTTTCGCCGGATTTGAAGCTAAGCCTTCTACTTCTCTTTGATTTGAATCTAAATCATGTGTTTCGCTTGGATTTGAAGCTAACTCGTTGGTTTTGCATGCAGTTGAACCAAAATCAAGTATCTCTCAAGTATTTGAAGCTAAATCATTCGTTTCGCTGGATTTGAAGCTAAGCCTTTTACTTCGCATTGATTTTAATCTAAATCATCTGTTTCGCATGGATTTGAAGCTGACTCGTTGGTTTTGCATGAAGTTGAATCTAAATCATGTATATCACAAGTATTTGAAGCTGAACCATTTGTTTCACATAGATTTGAAGCTAAGCCTCCTACTTCACATTGATTGGAATTTAAATCATGTGTTTCGCATGGATTTGAAGCTAACTCGTTAGTGTCGCCTGCATTTGAAGCTATATCACTTATATTCGCAAGTATTTGAAGCTAAACCATTCGTTTCGCATGGATTTGACGCTAATTCGTTTGTTTCGCTTGCTGTTGAAGCTAAATCAAGTATCTCTCAAGTATTTGAAGCTAAATCATTCGTTTCGCATGGATTCGAAGCTAATCCTTCTACTTCGCATTGAATTGAGGCTTAATCGTGCGTTTCGCTTGGATTTGAAGCTAACTCGTTTGTGTCGCATGCAGTTGAATATAAATCATGTATATCACAAGTATTTGAAGCTAAACCATTTGATTCGCATGGATTTGAAGCTAAGCCTTCTACCTCGCATTGATTTGGAGCTAAATCATGTGTTTCGTATGGATATTAAGTTAACTAGTTTGTATCACATGCAGTTGAATTTAAATCATGTATATCACAAGTAGTTGAAGCTAAACGATTAGATTCGCATGGATTTGAAGCTAACACTTCAACTTAGTATTAATTTGAATTTAAATCATGTGTTTGGCATGGATTTGAAGCTAAGCCTGATACTTCGCATTGATTTGAAGATAAATCATGTGTTTCGCTTGGATTTGAAGCTAACTCGTTTGTTTCGCATGCAGTTGAATCTACATCGTGTATATCACAAGTATTTGAATCTGAACCATTTGATTCCCATGAATAGTACGCTAAACCATTTCTTTCGAATGAATTTGAAGCTAAATCATGTGTTTTGAATGGATTTGAAGCTAACTCGTTTGCTTCGTCTGCATTTGTAGCTATATCACTTATATTCGCAAGCATTTGGAGCTCAATCATTCGTTTCGCATGGATTTGAAGCTAAGCCTTCTACTTCGCATTTATTTGAAGCTAAATCATGTGGTTGCGCATGGATTTGCAGATAACACGTTTGTTTCGCATGCAGTTGAAGCTATATCACTTATATTCGCAAGTATTTGAAGCCAAATCATTCGGTTCGCATGGATTTGAAGCTATGACTTCTACTTCGCATTGATTTGAAGTTAAATCATGTGTTTCGCATGGATTTGAAGCTATCTCGTTTGTTTACCATGCAGTTGAATCTATATCACTTATATTCGCAAGCATTTGAAGCTAAATAATTCGTTTGGCATGGATTGGAAGCTAAGCCTTCTACTTCGCATTGATTTGAAGCTAAATCATGTGTTTCGCATGGATTTGAAGCTACCTCGTTTGTTTCGCCTGCATTTGAAGCTACATTACTTCTATTCGAAAGTATTTGATGATAAATCATTCGTTTCGCATGGATTTGAAGCTAATCCTTCAACTTCGCATTCATTTGAAGCTAAATCATTCGTTTCGCATGGATTTGAAGCTAACTCATTTGTTTCGCATGCAGTTGAAACTAAATCATGTTTATCACAATCATTTGAAGCTAAACCATTTGATTCGCATGGATTCGAAGATAAGCCTTCTACTTCGCATTGATTTGATGCTAAATCATGTGTTTCGTTTGGATTTGAGGCTAACTCATTTGTTCCGCATGCTGTTGAATGTAAATCATGTATTTCACAAGTATTTGAAGCTAAACTATTTGTTTCGCATGGATCCGTAGATAACCCTTCTACTTCGCATTGATTTGAAGCTAAATCATGTGTTTGGCATGAATTTGAAGCTAACTCGTTTGCTTCGTCTGCATTTGAAGCTATATCACTTATATTCGCAAGCATTTGGAGCTCAATCATTCGTGTCGCATGGATTTGAAGCTAAGCCTTCTACTTCGCATTGATTTGAAGCTAAATCATGTGTTTCGCATGGATTCGAGGCTAACTCGTTTGATTCGCATGCAGTTGAAGCTAAATCATGTTTATCACATGTATCTGAATCTAAACCATCTGTTTCGCATGAATATTAAGCTGAACCATGTGTTTCTCATGAATTTGAAACTATATCATGTGTTTCGCATGGATTTGAAGCTAACGCGTTTATTTCGTCTGCATTTGAAGCAAAATCATGTATATCACAAGTATTTGAAGCTGAACCATTTGTTTCTCACGTATTTGAAACTGAGCCTTCTACTTCGCATTGATTTGAAGCTGAATCATGTGTTTCGCTTGCATTTGAAGCTAACTCGTTTGTTTCGCATAGATTTGAAGCTAAATCATGTGTTTCGCATGGATTTGAAGCTACCTCGTTTGTTTCGCCTGCATTTGAATCTACATTACTTCTATTCGAAAGTATTTGATGATAAATCATTCGTTTCGCATGGATTTGAAGCTAATCCTCAACGTCGCATTCATTTGAAGCTAAATCATGCGTTTCGCATGGATTTGAAGCTATATCACTTATATTCGCAAGTATTGAAGGTCAATCATTCGTTTCGCATGGATTTGAA